>NC_042972.1:32585736-32768236 GCF_901001165.1 Salmo trutta | reverse complement strand
CCCTTAAACTTCTTACCTGGGAATATTGTAGACTCATGCTAAAAGGAACCACCAGCTTTCATATGTTCTCATGTTCTGAGCAAGGAACTTAAACGTTAGCTTTTTTACATGGCACATATTGCACTTTTACTTTCTTCTCCAACACTTTGTTTTTGCATTATTTAAACCAAATTGAACATGTTTCATTATTTATTTGAGGCTAAATTGATAGTATTTATGTATTATATTAAGTTAAAATAAGTGTTCATTCAGTATTGTTGTAATAGTCATTATTACAAATAAAAAAAATAATCAGCCGATTTTAAATCGGTATCGGCTTTTTTGGTCCTCCAATAATCGGTATCGGCTTTTTTGGTCCTCCAATAATCGGTATCGGCTTTTTTGGTCCTCCAATAATCGGTATCGGCGTTAAATCATAATCGGTCGACCTCTAACCTGTACAGTGTTTGACTTCAGTAACACACCAAACACCTGCTTTTAACACCACTATGGCCCAAGGGTTGTTCCACCTCAAAAAGCACAAAAAATAGGATTTCGAAACCCACCATCTCAGATTGTTCTGAAATATTTTCTGTAGTTAGAAGCAAGTAAGATTAGTATTCCTGCAGCATTATTTTGTTGAAATATAATTTTCTCTGAGAAATTAAGCTAATTGATTGCGCCCTCATTGGCCATTTCTTTTTTTATTATGATTCATATAATATTCAATAAATACAGTACAAAACCTCTGATTTGGACCCCCCCAAAAAAGATACAAATATATTAGTGACAGATTTTCATGCAAATATAAAACAAATCGGAAAGTTGTGTCCATCAACTTGACTTGTTGTGGATTAAAGGCTGTGTGTGACGTAGTGCACATAAATTCCCGCAATAATAAAAAAAAAATTCAAGTTAGTAAGTCATGAGGATTCCAAAGAAATAGTAAAAAGCCACTCGCGAACCCTCACACACCCCATTTCAATCCCAAACTGAGTATACAGTATCAAATAAAGTTACAAAAAAAATCTAATCAATCACAAGGTAACACAAGAAATGTACATAACAGGCTATATACAGGGGGTACCGGTGCCTAGTCAATGTGCGGGAGTACAGGTTAATCGAGGTCATTTGTAAAATGACTATGCATAGATAATAAACAGCGAGTAGCAGCATTGTAAAAACAAAATGGGGAGAGTCAATGTAAATAGTCCAGGTGGCCATTAGTTTAGTGTTCAGCAGTCTTGTGGCTTGGGAGTAGAAGCTGTTAAGGAGCCTTTTGGTCCTAGACTTGGTGCTCGGGTACCGGTGCTCGGGTACCGCTTGCCGTGCAGTCTGACTTTGGTGACTGGAGTCGTTGATAATTCTTTTGAGTCCTTCCTCTGACACCACCTAGTATATACAGTGGATATAAAAAGTCTACACACCCCTGTTAAAATGCCAGGTTTTTGTGATGTAAAATAATGAGACAAAGAAATCATGTCAGAACTTTTTCCACCTTTTAATGTGACCTATAACATGAACAATTCGATTGGAAAAACAAACTGAAATCTTTGA
The DNA here is from genome assembly GCF_901001165.1 of Salmo trutta. NCBI lineage: Eukaryota > Metazoa > Chordata > Actinopteri > Salmoniformes > Salmonidae > Salmo > Salmo trutta. Next base: position 32,766,700 of record NC_042972.1, on the reverse strand, counting down.
GGGGGGAAAATAAAAAAATCTCACAATCTGGTTGCATAAGTGTGCACACCCTTAAACTAATACTTTGTTGAAGCACCTTTTGATTTTATTACAGCACTCAGTCTTTTGGGGTAGGAGTCTATTAGCATGGCACATCTTGATGTGGCAATATTTGCCCACTTCTTTGCAAAATCGCTCCAAATCTGTCAGATTGCGAGGACATCTCCTGTGCACAGCCCTCTTCAGATCACCCCAGAGATGTTCAATTGGATTCAGGTCTGGGCTCTGGCTGGGCCATTCCAAAACGTTAATCTTCTTCTGGTGAAGCCATGCTTTCGTGGATTTGGATGTGTGCTTTGGGTCGTTGTCGTGCGGAAAGGTGAACTTCAGCTTTCTAATGGACACCTGAAGGTTTTGTGCCAAAATTGCCTGGTATTTGGAACTGTTCATAATTCCCTCCACCCTGACTAAGGCCCCGGTTCCAGCTGAAGAAAAACAGCCCAAAAGCATGATGCTGCCACCACAATGCTTCACTGTGGGTATGGTGTTCTTTGGGTGATGTGCAGTGTTTTCGCGCCAAACATACCTTTTGGAATTATGGCCAAAAAGTTCAACCTTGGTTTCATCAGACCATAACACATTTTCCCACGTGCTTTTGGGGGACTTGATGTTTGTTTTTGCAAACTTCAGCCGGGCTTGGATGTTTTTCATTGTAAGAAAAGGCTTCCGTCTTGCCACCCTACCCCATAGCCCATTCATATGAAGAATACGGGAGATTGTTGTCACATGTAGCACACAGCCAGTACTTGCCAGAAATTCCTGCAGTTACTTTAATGTTGCTGTAGGCCTCTTGGAAGCCTCCCTGACCAGTTTTCTTCTTGTCTTTTCATACATTTGAGGGACGTCCAGTTCTTGGTATTGTCTCTGTGGTGCCATATTTTCTCCACTTGATGATGACTGTCTTCACTGTGTTCCATGGTATATGTAATGCTTTGGAAATTCTTTTGTACCCTTCTCCTGACTGATATCTTTCAACAATGAGATCCCTCTGATGCTTTGGAAGCTCTCTGCGGACCATGGCTTTTGCTCTGAGATGCAACTAAGAAAATGTCAGGAAAATCCTACTAGAACAGCTGAACTTTATTTGTGATTAATCAGAGTCACTTTAAATGATGGCAGGTGTGTAATGACTTCTATTTAACATGAGTTTGAATGTGATTGGTTAATTCTGAGCACAGCCACATCCCCAGTTATAAGAGGGTGTGCACACTTATGCAACCAGGTTATTGTAAGGTTTTTATTTTTCATTTTTCCCCCTCAAAGATTTGTTTGTTTTTTCCAATCGAATTGTTCACGTTATAGGTCACATTAAAGGTGGAAAAAGTTCTGACATGATTTATCTTTGTCTCATTATTTTGCATCACAAAAACCTGGCATTTTAACAGGGGTGTGTAGACTTTTTAAATCCCCTGTAGGTCCTGGATGTCAGGAAGCTTGGCCCCAGTGATGTACTGGCCGTACGCACTACCCTCTTTGAGGATCTGAGGACCCATGCCAAATCTTTTCGGTTTCCTGAGGGGGAAAATGTGTTGTCGTGCCCTCTTCACGATTTTGTTGATGTAGACACCAAGGAACTTAACTCTCGACCCGCTCCACTACAGCCCTGTCGATGTTAATGGGGGCCTGTTCAGCCCTCCTTTTCCTATAGTCCACAATCAGCTCCTTTGTCTTGTCACGTTGAGATGGAGGTTGTTGTCCTGGCACCACACTGCCAGGTCTCTGACGAACACCCTATAGGCTGTCTCATCGTTGTCGGTGATCAGGCCTACCACTTGTTGTCTGCAAACTTAATGATGGGGTTGGAGTCGTGCTTGGCCACTAATCATGCACCCCTGAGGGGCCTCAGTGTTGAGGATCAGCGTGGCCTACTCTTACCACCATGCCAAATCGTTTCAGTGTCCTGAGGGGGAAAAGGTTTTGTCGTGCCCTCTTCACAACTCTCTTGGTATGTTTGGACCATGATAGTTTGGTGATGTGGACACCAAAGAACTTAACTCTCGACCCACTACAGCCATGTCAATGTTAATGGGGGCCTGTTCAGCCTGCGTTTTCCTGTAGTCCACAATCGTCTCCTTTCTCTGACTCGCATTGAAGGAGAGGTTGTTGTCCTGGCACCACACTGCCAGTTCTCTGACCTCCTCCCTATAGGCCATCTCATCGTTGTCGGTGATCAGGCCTACCACTGTCGTCAGAACTTAATGATGGTGTTGGAATCGTGTTTGGCAACGCAGTCGTGGGAGAACAGGGAATACAGGAGGGGACTAAGTACACACCCCTGAGGGACCTCAGTGTTAAGGATCATCATGGCAGACGTGTTGCCTACTCTTACCCCCTGGGGGTGGCCCATCAGGAAGTCCAGGATCCAGTTGCAGAGGGAGGTGTTTAGTCCCAGAGTCCTTAGCTTAGTGATGAGCTTTGTGGGCACTATGGTGTTGAACGCTGAGCTGTAGTCAATGAACAGCATTCTCACATAGGTGTTCCTTTTGTCCAGGTGAGAAAGGGCAGTGTGGAGTGCGATTGAGATTGCGTTATCTGTGGATCTGTTGGGGCGGTATGCGAATTGTAGTGGGTCTGTTGACGTGAGCCATGACCAGCCAAAGCACTTCATGCTACCGACGTGAGTGCCACGGGGCGGTAATCATTTAGGCAGGTTACCTTCACTTCCTTGGGCACAGGGACTATTGTGGTCTGTTTGAGACATGTAGGTATTACAGACTCGGTCAGGGAGAGGTTGAAAATGTCAAGTGAAGACACTTGCCAGTTGGTCCGTGCATGCTTTGGGTACACGTCCTGGTAATCCATCTGGCCCAGCGGCTTTGTGAATGTTGACCTGTTTAAAGCTTTTGTTCACATCGGCTACCAAGAGTGTTATCACACAGTCATCCAGAACAGCTGGTGCTCTCGTGCATGCTTCAGTGTTGCTTGCCTCGAAGCGAGCATAAAAGTATTTTAGCTTGTCTGGTAGGCTCGTGTCAATGGGCAGCTCGCGTCTGGATTTCCCTTTGTAATCTGTAGTAGTTTTCAGGCCCTGCCACATCCGGCTCTGACGCTCGTCTGTGTAGTAGGATTCAGTCTTAATCCTGTTTTGACGCTTTGCTTGTTTGATGGTTCGTCTGGCATAGCGGGATTTCTTATAAGCATCCGGATTAGTGTCCCGCTCCTTGAAAGCGGCAGCTCTAGCCTTTAGCTCGATGCGGATGTTGCCTGTCATCCATGGCTTCTGGTTGGGATATGTACGTACAGTCACTGTGGGGACGACATCGTCGATGCACTTACTGATGAAGCCAATGACTGTGGTGGTGTACTCCTCAATGCCATTGGGTGAAACCTGGAACATATTCCAGTCTGTGCTAGCAAAACAGTCCTGTAGTGTAGCATCTGACCACTTCCGTATTGAGTGAGTCACTGGTACTTCCTGCTTTAGTTTTTGCTTGTAAGCAGGAATCAGGAGGATAGAATTATGGTCAGATTTGCCAAATGGAGGATGGGGGAGAGCTCTGTGTGGAGTAAATCCACTGTGTGGATATTTCTTTTCTCTGGTTACACATGTGACATGGTGGTAAAACTGATTTTAAGTTTGCCTGCATTAAAGTCCCCGGCCACTAGGAGCACCGCTTCTGGGCGAGCATTTTCTTGTTTGCTTATGGCCTTAACCTCTCTGGGCCAGTGGGACGCTCAACAGCCAGTGTAATCCCGTGGCGCGATATTCAAATACCTTAGAAATGCTATTACTTCAATTTCTCAAACATATGACTATTTTTACACCATTTTAAAGACAAGACTCTCGTTAATCTAACCACACTGTCCGATTTCAAAAAGGCTTTACAACGAAAGCAAAACATTAGATGTCAGCAGAGTACCCAGCCAGAAATAATCAGACACCCATTTTTCAAGCTAGCATATAATGTCACATAAACCCAAACCACAGCTAAATGCAGCACTAACCTTTGATGATCTTCATCAGATGACAATCCTAGGACATTATGTTATACAATACATGCATGTTTTGTTCAATCAAGTTCATATTTATATCAAAAACCAGCTTTTTACATTAGCATGTGACTAGCATTCCCACCGAACACTTCCGGTGAATTTACTAAATTACTCACGAGAAACGTTCACAAAAAGCATAACAATTATTTTAAGAATTATAGATACAGAACTCCTTTATGCACTCGCTATGTCCGATTTTAAAATAGCTTTTCGGTGAAAGCACATTTTGCAATATTCTGAGTAGATAGGCCGGCCATCACAGGCTAGCTATTTTTGACACCCACCGAGTTTGGTACTCACCAAACTCCGATTTACTATTAGAAAAGTTTGATTACCTTTGCTGTTCTTCATCAGAATGCACTCCCAGGACTTCTACTTCAATAACAAATGTTGGTGTGGTTCCAAATAATCCATAGTTATATCCAAATAGCGGCGTTTTGTTCGTGCGTTCAAGACACTATCCGATGGGTAAAGAAGGGTGACGCGCCCGACGTGTTTCGTGACAAAAAAATTCCAAATATTCCATTACCGTACTTCGAAGCATGTCAACCGCTGTTTAAAATCAATTTTTATGCTATTTTTCTCGTAAAAAAGTGATCATATTCCGACCGGGTGTCGTTGTTTTCGTTCAAAGAGAGAGAAAGTATACATGGTGTCGGCTCGTGCACGCGCCTCCAGTCTCATTGTCCTCAGATCGACCACTTACAAAATGCGCTAATGTTTTTCAGCCAGGGCCTGCAAAGCCACCATTCATCTTTCTGGCGCCTTCTGAGAGCCTATGGGAGCGTTTAGAAAATGTCACGTCATGCCAGAGATCCCCTATTTTGGTTAGAGATGATCAAGAAGGCCATGAAATGGTCAGAGAGAGCGCTTCCTGTTTGGAATCTTCTCAGGTTTTGGCCTGTCAAATGAGTTCTGTTATACTCACAGACACCATTCAAACAGTTTTAGAAACTTTAGGGTGTTTTCTATCCAAATCAAAACAATTATATGCATATTCTAGTTACTGGGCAGGAGTAGTAACCAGATTAAATCGGGTACGTTTTTTATCCGGCCGTGCAAATACTGCCCCCTATCCCCAACAGGTTAAAGAGTTGGTTGAGTGTGGTCTTACTGCCAGCTTAGTTCTGTGGTGGTAAATAGACAGCTACGAATAATAGAGATGAGAACTCTCTTGGTAGATGGTCTACAGCTTATCATAAGGTACTCTACCTCATGTGTGCAATACCTTGAGACTTCTTTAATATTAGACATCGCGCACCAGCTGTTATTGACAAATAGACACACACCCCCACCCCTCTTCTTACCAGAGTTAGTGTCTCGGTTCTGCCGGTGCATGGAAAATCCCGCCAGTTCTATATTGTCCTTATTGTCGTTCAGCCACGTCTCGGTGAAACATAATATGTAGGTCATCAATTTTATTTTCCAATGATTGCACGTTAGCAAGAAGAACTAATGGCAATGGGAGTTTACTCGCTCACCTACGGATTCTCAGAAGGCTGCCCGATCTGCGGCCCCTTTTCCTGCGTCTTTTCTTCACGCAAAAGGCGTGGTTCTGGGCCTGTTGCAGTGAAAGCAGTATGTCCTTCTCGTCGGACTCGTTAAAGGAAAAGGTTTCTTCCAGTCCGCAGTGAGTAATCGCTGTTCTCATGTCCGTAAGTTATTTTCGGTCATAAGAGACGGTAACAATAACATTATGTACATAATAAGTTACACAACAAAACTAACAAAATAGCACAATTGGTTGGGAGAAAGTAAAACGTCAGCCATGTTCTTCGGCGCCATCAACCGTTCTCTGTCGTGGATGATGTTGGCTTTCCCCGACTGTTTGAGCACCGGTACACTACCAAGTCGGAGCTATTTTTCAGATGTTGCCCTACTGGAGTTACACAGTATTGTTAAATCACATCCATGAGCTACTTGCTATGGGCGTTGCTGCTATTAGCTTCACGACTGACATTTGGTACAGCGACGTCAGCCCCATAAGCATGCTGAGTCTGACAGCACAGTGGGTCAACAAGGATTTTGTACTGAGGAAAGCTGTATTGCATGCTCAAGAATGTGCTGGTTCTCATACCACTGCTGCCATTTTCAATTGCATTTGAGAACATGTTTGAGACTTGGAAACATGAACACACTCCTAGCCCCATTTGAACAACTGACTCGAGAAATAAGATCAACTGCGTCTGCAGCAGACGTGATACCCTCTGCCATGGCATTGAAACGTGTGCTCAACAAAACTGCTGACACAGACTGTGGGGTTAACTTACAAATGTACTCGAGGCTGTGAACAAGTGATTTGGTGGCATACTCTCTGACCCTCTACTGTGTCGCCACCATGCTCAATGCTAGGTACTTCGATGCAGACAAGAAACAGGGTTTACGTGAAATGTTACATATGCAGCTGGACAAGATAGAAATGGACAAAGTGACAGTGCGCACCGAGGAAGAGGGGCCACGGACACACAGAGCTGAAACTTCACTGCTTGACATGTATGATGAAATCCTTGTTGAGAATGAAACGACTGAACAAATAAACAATGAAACAGCAAGTAAGTGAAAGAAATGGGTTTTGATTATGTTTTACTGGTAATGGGGACATGTATAAATGTCAACATAACTTTTTTGTGTGTGTAACCTTTATTTACCCAAGAAAGTCAGTTAACTTCATTGGGGTAGGGGGCAGTATTTTGATGTCCGGATGAAAAGCGTGCACAGAGTAAACTGCCTGCTACTCAGGCCCAAAAGCTAGAATATGCATATAATTAGTATAGATAGAAAACACTCTGAAGTTTCTAAAACTGTTTGAATTATGTCTGTGAGTATAACAGAACTCCTATGGCAGGCAAAAACCTGAGAGAAATCCAACCAGAAAGTGTGGAAATCTGAGGTTTGTAGTTTTTCAATTGATTGCCTATCCAATATACAGTGTCTATGGGGTCATATTGCACTTCCTAAAGCTTCCACTAGATGTCAACAGTCTTTAGAATGTTGTTTCAGGCTTCTACTGTGAATGGGAAGAGAGTAAGAGCTGATTGAGTCAGGTCTCTGCCAGTCGGCCATTATTTTAGTTACGCACGCGGCCATGAGCATGAGCTCAGTTCTCTTTCCTTTATGAAAACAAAGGAATTGTCCGGTTGGAGTATTTTTGAAGATTTATGATAAAACCATCCTAAAGATTGATTCTACACATCGTTTGACATGTTTCTACAAACTGTAATATAACATTTTTGACTTTGTCTGGACTTTAGCGCGCGCGCCTTCTGCATTTGGAATAGTGAGCCTAACGCGCGAACAAAATGGAGGTATTTGGACATAAAGATGAACTTTATCGAACAAAACAAACATTTATTGTGGAACTGGGATTGCTGGGAGTGCATTCTGATGAAGATCAAAGGTAAGTGAATATTTATAATGCTATTTCTGACTTCTGTTGACTCCACAACATGGTGGGTATCTGTATGGCTTATTTTGGTTTCTGAGCGCTGTACTCAGATTATTGCAAAGTGTGCTTTCGCCGAAAATCTTTTTTGAAATCTGACACAGCGGTTGCATTAAGGAGAGGTTTATCTATAATTCTGTGCATACCACTTGTATCTTTTATCAAAGTTTATGATGAGTATTTCTGTAAATTGATGTGCTCATTCACCGGTGGTTTTGGAGGCAAAACATTTCTTAATAACATTACACGCCAATGTAAAATGTGGTTTTATGATATAAATATGAACGTTATTGAACAAAACATGCATGTATTGTGTAACATGAAGTCCTATGAGTGCCATCTGATGAAGATCAAAGGTTAGTGATACATTTTTGCTGTATTTCTGGTTTTTGTGACGCCTCTCCTTGCTTGGAAAATGGCTGTGGTTTTTCTTGTCTAGGTGTTGTCCTAAGATAAATTAATGCTATGCTTTCGCCGTAAAGCCTTTTTGAAATGAGACACTATCTTTAAAATGGTGTATAATACTTGTATGTGTGAGAAATTTGAATTATGAGATTTTTGTTGTTTTGAATTTGGCGCTCTACTATTTCACTGGCTGTTGGCGAGTGGGACGCTACCGTCCCACATACCCCAGAGAGGTTTTAACCTCTCTTGGGTAGGGGGCAGTATTTTCACGGCCGGATAAAAAATGTACCCAAATTAAACGGCCTACTACTCGGGCCCAGGAACTAGAATATGCATATTATTAGTAGATTTGGATAGAAAACACTCTGAAGTTTCTAAAACTGTTTGAATGATGTCTGTGAATATAACAGAACTCATATGGCAGGCAAAAACCTGAGAAAAATCCAACCAGGAAGTGGGAAATCTGGTTCTTGGAGTCTTCAAGTCATTGCCTATCTAACACACAGTGACTTAGGGTTCATTTTGCACTTCCTAAGGCTTCCACTAGATGTCAAGTCTTTAGAAAGTTGTTTGAGGTGTCTATGGTGAACAGAGAGCCAACAAAGGAAGTTGTTGACTATCTTCACTCAGTGCCTCTTTGCTTGACATCATGGGAAAATCAAAAGAAATCAGCCATGACCCCAGAAAACAAATTATAGACCTCCACAAGTCTGGTTCTTCCTTGGGAGCAATTTCCAAATGCCTGAAGGTACCACGTTCACCTGTACAAACAATTAGTATGCAAGTATAAACACCATGGGGCCACGCAGGCGTCATACCGCTCAGGAAGGAAACGCGTTCTGTCTCCTAGAGATGAACGTTCTTTGGTGCGAAAAGTACAAATCAATCCCAGAAAAACAGCAAAGGACCTTGTGAAGATGCTGGAGGAAACGGGTACAAAAGTATTTATATCCACAGTAAAACTATATATCCACAGTAAGTCCTATATTGACATAACCTGAAAGGCCGCTCAGCAAGGAAGAAGCCACTGCTCCAAAACCGCCATAAAAAAAACCCAGACTATGGTTTGCATCTGCACATGGGGACAAAGATCGTACTTTTTGGAGAAATGTCCTCTGGTCTGATGAAACAAAAATAGAACTGTTTGGCCATCGTTATAATAGCCATCGTTATGTTTGGAGGAAAAAGGGGGAGGCCTGCAAGCCGAAGAACACCATCCCAACCGTGAAGCACGGGGGTGGCAGCATCATGTTGTGGGGGTGCTTTGCTGCAGGAGGGACTGGTGCACTTCACAAAATAGATGGCATCATGAGGCAGGAAAATAATGTGGATATATTGAAACAGCATCTCAAGACATCAGTCAGGAAGTTAAAGCTTGGTCGCAATTGGGTCTTCCAAATGGACAATGACCCCAAACATACTTCCAAAGTTGTGGCAAAATGGCTTAAGGACAACAAAGTCAAGGTATTGGAGTGGCCATCGCCAAGCCCTGACCTCAATCCCATAGAAAATTTGTGGGCAGAACTGAAAAAGCATGTGCGAGCAAGGAGGCCTACAAACCTGACTCAGTTACAGCAGCTCTGTCAGGAGGAATGGGCCATATTCACCCAATTTATTGTGGGAAGCTTGTGGAAGGCTACCCAAAACGTTTGAACCAAGTTAAACAATTTAAAGGCAATGCTACCAAATACTAATTGAGTGTATGTAAACTTCTGACCCATTTGGGGATCTGATGAAAGAAATAAAAGCTGAAATAAATAATTCTCTCTACTATTATTCTGACATTTCACATTCTTAAAATAAAGTTGTGATCCTAGCTGACCTAAGACAGGGAATATTTACTAGGATTAAATGTCAGGAATTGTGAAAAACTGAGTTTAAATGTATATGGCTAAGGTGTATGTGAACTTCTGACGTCAACTGTATATTAGCATTTTCACGCTTCATTTTCAAATCATCCTGAAGTATTAAAAACATTTTGTGAAACTCAATTATGTTACTCAAGATGATTTGGATCGCCCCACCCCTGACGTAGATGAGAATAGTCCCTATACTCTCACAGCCTAGTGGCTGTAACTGACAGACCCCCTCAGACCCAAACAGACATTTGTGTGTTAATATCTATACCACACCAAATGACAGCCCCCAAATTACTTTGCTTAACCATTCAAGCCCAGGGGAAACTCTAAACCACAGCTGTACCTTGTATCAATGTTGGGGGGTGAGAAGGTTCCTTCACTTCAGGCCTCTTTTGAAATATGAAAAATCCCTGGCCTTTACAACTCGGCATGTACATCCTTGTTGATAAAGAGCATCAGAGTAAACAAGCTTAAAGACAAACAGGGAATTGTTTGTGAAACGGTCTGATTTGAGATGTTTAAAGAAGAGGTTACAGTGAGAGTGACCAACTCGCGTTCCCTGGGTTTGTGATACGTGGAAAGGGAGAAGTATTTTAGACTGAGGATGAGCTGGACTGTGTAGTAAGATTAAGTACAGTTCATGGGATCTACAAAACAGGCATGTAATTACATTGAGAGATATGCATTTGTAAAATGCTTTCAGCATTAGCCTATCTTTTACCAAATGAGTCATTCAGTAAGTTAGAGGTCTGTTTTCCCCTCTTATCTAATTTCTATCAACTGCATTATCTACACTTCTTCTGTAGTCGCTCATTGATTTTCAATGTTTTTTTCTCCCTCTCAAATTGACACGCTGCATCCTGTCTCCAAGGAATCCTGTGTCAAGACTGAGTATCTGAGGCCAGTCTCCCATGGGCAGTATAACCAGGGGGGAAAATCAAATCAAGTACTCACAAGTTTGGGCTGCTTGCCTATTATGTATCTGGTTTTACTGTCTGTTTGAAAAAAATGGTTACTCTTTTGAACAGACCTCGCTCTGGCCTTGATTGTTCAAAGTATGTTGACATGGAAACATATTTTGTTCCAGCAAAACCTACATGTTCTTCTCACCGATCAAATTAGCATGTTTTCTGGTGCTGGAGTTTCTCAGGCTTGCAGTTTTCCCTCTTGTTTCCAAATCATTCTCCAGCCAAACACTGACCCAACATGGCAAATGGCCATTCCAACACATGAATGTTAACATGCCTCCCCACATCCTCACGGACTAAGTACCATGCGAGGAACACACTGCCTGCTTATCTGAGATCACTGAACCTATGTTTAGAAAGCCAGCTAGAATCAGAAGCCTGAGAGCACAGATACAATAACAGGAGCATGTGCACAAGCGTGCGTGTACACACACATCCTCTGTATCGATCCGAGTGGGGTAGTCGGGGAGGATAGGGTGAGTAGAGTGTTTTTTGCGTGGTGGCGTCTGGGTGTCTTAATCAGTTGTTCCCTGTCTGGGTGCTGCCTGCCTCGCGTGGTGCTCTTTCCTCCCTCCTCGTCTAGAGTATCAGCACTTAACTACACTACCTACAGCAAGTAACAATCCCCTTTCATTTCTCACTACTTTAGCTATTCATGTTTTTGAAGCCTTATATTCAGGGTTCTGGTTACACTTTCAATTAGGCTTCTATCAACATTCAGCTTATTCAGCTTTTTGGGGTCTCAACTTATTGTTGCAAGTTAGTATAGTAGAATACACAAGGTGGAATTTTTTTAATGGGGTCGTGGATCAGCGGTTTTTCTCAATTAGCCCATGTCAAAAATGTTGGGAGTTAGCTGGCTGCTAAACTATCTAAACTTGTTATCATTGTCGAATTACTGGCCGGGGGGGCTACATTTTTTTTCTCCACCCTATGGCAAAATGTGTAGAATTGCAGGAAATTAGCTATAAAACAGCTTATTGTCCTCTCCGCCCCATGGCAAAATGTGTAGAATTGCAGTAAACTTTCTTTTAAACTGTGACATTTTCTCTACATTGCAGAATGTGTAGAATTACACAAAATTAACTCTAAAACATTGGGGGGGGCACAAATGTTTTGCTCACTGTGTGGATGTGGGTCCGCAGACCTGTGAGCAGCTGCGGCCCCTCTATGCACAAGGACTACCTTTTTAACTATTTTGTTGTGTGACAAAACTGCACAGAGTGGCCTTTTATTGTCCCCAGCACAAGGTGCACCTGTGTAATGATCATGCTGTTTAATTAGCTTCTTGATATGCCACACCTGTCAGGTTGATGGATTATCTTGGCAAAGGAGAAATGCTCACTAACAGGTATGTAAACAAAATTTGAGAGAGATAATAAGATCTTTTATTTCAGTTCATAGAACATGGAACCAACACTTGCATTTTATATTTTTGTTTAGTGTAGTGGGCAGTGGTCTTTATTATTATTATTGTTATTGTGTTTTGATGCATTTCTAATACCTTTTAAGACTTTTTTTTTTCTGGTAGATATATTTTTAAACTTTTCCATCTGTTTGACCAGAAATTAAAGCCTTTGCTTATGCCCACAAAATTATATATACAGTACCTTCGGAAAGTAATTAGACCCCTTGACCTTTTCCACATTTTGTTACGTTACTGCCTTATTCTGAAATGGATTAAATAAAACAATTTCCTCAGCAATCTACACACAATACCCCATAATGACAAAGCGAAAACAGGTTTTTAGAATTTGCAAATGTCTAATTTATTTTTAAAAAATGCCTTATTTACATAAGTATTCAGACCCTTTGCTATGAGAAATTGAGCTCAGGTGCATCCTGTTTCCATTAATCATCCTTGATTGGAGTCCACTTGTGGTAAATTCAATTGATTGGACATGATGTCAAAAGGTACACACCTGTCTATATAAGGTCCCTTAGTTGACAGTGCATGTCAGAGCAAAAACCAAGCAATGAGGTCGAAGGAATTGTCCATAGAGCTCCGAGACAGGATTGTGTCGTGGCACAGATCTGGGGAAGGGCACAAAAACATTTCTGCAGTATTGAAGGTCCCCAAGAACACAGTGGCCTCCATCATTCTTAAATGGAAGATGTTTGGAACCACAAACTCTTCCTAGAGCTGGCGGCCCAGCCAAACTGAGCAATTGGGGGGGGGAAAGGGTCTTGGTCAGAGAGGTGACCAAGAACCCCATGGTCACTGACAGAGCTCCAGAGTTCCTCTGTGGAGATGAGAGAACCTTCCAGAAAGACAACCATCTCTACAGCGCTCCACCAATCAGGCCTTTATGGTAGAGTGGCCAGACAGAAGCCACTCCTCAGTAAAAGGCACATGACCGCCCACTTGGAGTTTGCCAAAAGGCACCTAAAGGACTCAGACCATGAGAAACAAGATTCTCTGGTCTGATAAAACCAAGATTTAACTCTTTGGCCTGAATGCCAAGCGTCACATCTGGAGCAAACCTGGCACCATCCTTACGGTGAAGCATGGGGTGGCGGCATCATGTTGTGGGGATGTTTTTCAGTGGCAGGGACTGAACGGCGCAAAGCACAGGGAGATCCTTGATGAAAACCTGCTCAGAGCGCTCAGGACCTCAGACTGGGGCGAAAGTTCACCTTCCAACAGGACAGCGACCCTAAGCACACAGCCAAGACAACGCAGGATTTGCTTCGGGACAAGTCCCGGACTTGAACCCGATCTAACATCTCTGGAGAGACCTAAAAATAGCTGTGCAGCAACACTCCCCATCCAACCTGACAGAGAAGAATGGGAGAAACTCTCCAAATATAGGTGTGCCAAGCTTGTAGCGTCATACCCAAAAAGACTCAATGGCTGTAATCGCCACCAAGGGTGCTTCCAGAAAGTATTGAGTAAAGAGTCTGAATACTTGAGATTTAGGGGGGGGGGGGGAACAATTTAATATATTTTCGAATAGGGCTGTAACATAACAAAAAGTCACGGGGTCTGAATACTTTCCGAAATATGCCTTTTTAATTTAGAGAGAAATTACAGGATCTCAGCTTTCGTTTGACATCCAATTTGACATGCTCCTATGAACTTCACTTGTTCACGCTTGTGGATCATTTCACACCGTGTTAGCCTCGGTGCTCCAATAAATTTCAGTTATTCAGAATTTGACTTAGGCAGTCACCGTCTAGACTGAGTTTAATGACTGCCACAGCTGCTCACGAGTCAACCCCGTCCTCTGTACAAACCACTACTACAACCCCATCCCCTTCTTCCCCAAAACACACCAAAGCCTACCCCCCAAAAAACAGTAATTGCTGCTGGGGATTAAAAAACCTTGAACGCTACTGTGCCACCCCTCAAACCCCTCCCCCCTTCTCTGCCCTTAATTCCCCTACCATCTCCTCTGCTGTTGGTTGGGATTAGCCCCAACCTAATCTCCCCAAAATGTAGAAGCTCCCCCTTTTAGTACTTCCCCACCACTACATCCTGGGTTCACTCCCCTACCCCCAATGATCTCAGTCTGGGTTGGTCAAAGTCCCTGTAATTGGCAGACAAAGGACCAGTATTATGTCACAAGATGAAGGATTATAAAATTGTATGGGCAAAGTCCACTTTTGACTACAGTAACACTGTCAGTAGAGCAGCACTATTTAAAAGCAAGCTGTCAGCATTAAACAGATAGCCCTTTTGTCTTTTGAACTTCACTTCCCCCATGTGTTTACCATTTTTATAGAGCCTGTAGGTTCAGAGTATCAAATGACCAAGGTGTCTTTGAGCTTTCTGTTGATGTTTGCATGTGCAAGAATTTGTAAAATTGCTTGTCATTCAAAATAGAGCCCGACCATAACTAATGAAATTACAGTTAACGAAAATGTATGCTTAATCCAGTATAAACTAATTTATATAATTTATTACTCGAGTCTAATTCTACAGCACAATTGGCCTGGACCCTTTGCTGCCGACACGGAGTCCCGCCGATCTAACCGTCCGAGGGGTTTTCAGACTCTCCCGTTGCGACGTCCCCCTGAGGCCCATCTGCTAGCCTGCTGCTAGCCCCGGCCTGCTAGCTGTCTGAATCACAATGCCTCCAGCTCGCCTAGCTACTCACTGGACCCTATGATCACTCGGCTACATATTCCTCTCCCTAATGTCAATATGCTTTGTCTATTGCTGTTTTGGTTAGTAATTTTGGTCTTATTTCACTGCTCAATATGCCCTTATGTTCCACCCCCCACACATGCGGTGACCGCACCTGGCTTGAATGGTGCCTCTAGAGACAAAACCTCTCTCATCGTCACTCATTGCCTAGGCCTACCTCCACTGCACTCACATCTTACCATACCCTTGTCTGTACATTATGCCTTGATTCTATTCTTCCTCACCCAGAAACCTGCTCCATTTACTCTCCGTTCCGAACGCACTAGACGCCCAGTTCTTTTAGCCTTTGGTCCCAGCTCTCTGCAGGTCATTCACTAGGTCCCCCCGAGTGGTTGTGGGATTTTTGCTCACCGTTCTTGTGATCATTTTGACCCCACGGGGTGAGATCTTGCGTGGAGCCCCAGATCGAGGGAGATTATCAGTGGTCTTGTATGTCTTCCATTTCCTAATAATTGCTCCCACAGTTGATTTCTTCAAACCAAGCTGCTTACCTATTACAGATTCAGTCTTCCCAGCCTGGTGCAGGTCTACAATTTTGTTTCTGGTGTCCTTTGACAGCTCTTTGGTCTTGGCCATAGTGGAGTTTGGAGTGTGACTGTTTGAGGTTGTGGACAGGTGTCTTTTATACTGATAACAAGTTCAAACAGGTGCCATTAATACAGGTAACGAGTGGAGGACAGAGGAGCCTCTTAAAGAAGAAGTTACAGGTCTGTGAGAGCCAGAACTCTTGCTTGTTTGTAGGTGACCAAATACTTATTTTCCACCATAATTTGCAAATAAATTCATAAAAAATCCTACAATATGATTTTCTGGATTTTTTTTCTCATTCTCATAGTTGACGTGTACCTATGATGAAAATTACAGGCCTCTCTCATCTTTTTAAGTGGGAGAACTTGCACAATTGGTGGCTGACTAAATACTTTTTTGCCCCACTGTATATCCATCCTGTCCTGCCTTTCTAAAATCTTCGAAAGCCAACTTAATAAACAAATCACCGACCGTTTCGAATCCAACCGTACCTTCTCCACTATGCAATCTGGTTTCCGTGCTGGTCAAGGGTGCACCTCAGCCACGCTCAAGGTCCTAAACGATATCATAACCGCTATCGATGAAAGACAGTACTGTGCAGCCATCTTCATCGACCTGGCCAAGGCTTTCGACTCTGTCAATCACCGCATTCTTATTGGCAGACTCAATAGCCTTGGCTTCTCAAATGACTGCCTCGCCTGGTTCACCAACTACTTCTCAGAGTTCAGTGTGTCAAAACGGATGGCCTGTTGTCTGGACCTCTGGCAGTCTCTTTGTGGGTGCCACAGGGTTCAATTCTCGGGCTGACTCTTTTCTCTGTATACATCAATGGTGTCGCTCTTGCTGCTGGTGATTCTCTGATCCACCTCTTCACAGACAACACCATTCTGTATACTTCTGGCCCTTCTTTGGACACTGTGCTAACAAACCTCCAAACGAGCTTCAACGCCATGCAACACTCCTTCCGTGGCCTCCAACTGCTTTTAAATGCTAGTAAAACTAAGTGCATGCTCTTCAACCGATCGCTGCTCGCACCCTCCCGCCCGACTGGTATCACTACTCTGGACGGTTCTGACCTAGAATATGTGGACAACAACAAATTCCTAGGTGTCTGGTTAGACTGTAAACTCTCCTTCGACTCACATTAAGCATCTTCAATCCAAAATTAAATCTACAATCAGCTTCCTATTTCGCAACAAAGCCTCCTTCACTCATGCCGCCAAACATACCCTCGTAAAACTGACTATCCTACCAATCCTTGACTTCGGCGATGTCATTTACAAAATAGCCCCCAACAGACTGCATCCAGTTTGCTCAGTAAAGTATCACAGTGCCATCCGTTTTATCCCCGCACAAAGGCGGAGGTAGCGGTCCTGCTGCTGGGTTGTTGCCCTCCTACGGCCTCCTCCACGTCTCCTGATGTACTGGCTTGTCTCCTGGTAGCGCCTCCATGCTCTGGACACTACGCTGACAGACACAGCAAACCTTCTTGCCACAGCTCGCATTGATGTGCCATCCTGGATGAGCTGCACTACCTGAGCCACTTGTGTGGGTTGTAGACTCCGTCTCATGCTACCACTAGAGTGAAAGCACCGCCAGCATTCAAAAGTGACCAAAACATCAACCAGGAAGCATAGGAACTGAGAAGTGGTCTGTGGTCCCCACCTGCAGAACCACTCCTTTATTGGGGGTGTCTTGCTAATTGCCTATAATTTCCACCTGTTGTCTATTCCATTTGCACAACAGCATGTGAAATGTATTGTCAATCAGTGTTGCTTCCTAAGTGGATGGTTTGATTTCACAGAAGTGTGATTGACTTGGAGTTACATTGTGTTGTTTAAGTGTTCCCTTTATTTTTTTGAGCAGGGTATTTTGATTTGTTTAACACTTTGGTTACAACATGATTCCATGTGTTGTTTCATAGTTTTGATGTCTTCTCTATTATCCTACAATGTAGAAAATAGTAAGAAATTAAGAAAAACCCTTGAATTAGTGTCAACTTGACTGGTACTGTACATGCATGCATGCATGCATACATACAGTACCAGTCAAGTTGACACACCTCTTTACTTTTTCCACATTTTGTTGTTACACCCTGAATTTAAATTGGATTGAGATTTTGTGACTGATCTACACACTATCCCATAATGTCAATGGGGAATTTTGTTTTTAGAATTTTTTACAAAACTGAAATGTCTTGAGTCAAGTATTCAACCCCTTTGTAATGGCAAGCATAAATAAGTATGGGAGTAAAAATGTGTCTGTGGCCAATAATGGTTGTTCAACAACAAAGACCAGGGAGATTGCCCAATGCCTCACAAAGAAGGGCACCTATTGATAGAGGGGTAAAAAATAAATAAGCTGGCACTGAATATCCCTTTGAGCATGGTGAAGTTATTCCAAAACATGCATCCTGTTTGCAATAAGGCACTAAAGTAATACTGCAACAGCAAAAAATGTGGCAAAGGAATTCACTTTTTGTCCTGAATACAAAGAGTTATGTTTGGGGCAAACACAACACGTCACTTAGTACCACTCTTCATACAGTATTTTCAAGCGTGGTGGCTTCATGTTATGGGTATGCTCGTCATCGGCAAGGACTGGGGAGTTATTTAGGATTAAAAGAAATGTAGCCTGATAGAGCTAAGCACAGGGAAAGTCTTAGAGGAAAACCTGGTTCTGTCTGCTTTCTAATAGACAATGGGAGACAAATTCACCTTTCAGCAGAACAATAACCTAAAACACAAGGCCAAATATACACTGGAGTTGCTTACCAAGACCACATTGAATGTTCCTAAGTCCTAGTTATAGATTTGACTTAAATCAGCATGAAAATCTATGGCAAGACTTGAAAATGTCTGTCTAGCAATGATCAACAACCAACTTGACAGAGCTTGAAGAATTAACACAAATAATAATGTGCAAATCATGTACTATCCAGGTATGCAAACCTCTTAAGACTTATCCAAAACACATATTGACTCGGTGGGTTGAATACTTATCTAATCAAGATGCACTGAGTGTTCAAAACATTACGAACACCTACCCTATCCATAACTTAAACTGACCAAGTGAAAGCTATCACCCCTTATTGATGTCACTTCCACTTTAAATCAGAATAGATGAAGGGGAGGAGACAGGTTATAGAACGATTTTAAAGCCTTGAGACATGGATTGTGTATGTTGAGGGTTAAAGGGCAAGACAAAGGATTTGAGTGCCTTTGAACGGTGTATGGTAGTAGCTTTCAGTGTGTCAAGAACTGCACTGCTGTTGGGTTTTTCACACGCAACAGTTTCCTGTGTGTATCAAGAATGGTCCACCACCCAAAGGACATCAAGCAAACTTGACACAACTGTGGGAAGCATTGGAGTCAACATGGGCCAGCATCCCTGTGGAACGCTTTTGACACCTTGTAGAGACCATGTCCCGATGAATTGAGGTTGTTCTGAGGGCAAAAGGGGGTGCAGCTCAATTTTAGGTGTGTGTGTGTGAACTTTTTTTTTTACTCTGTTAGAGGACCCGGGAAAAAAAGAAAATGACTCTTACGCGGCCTGCCCAAATGGGCTCGGGAGAGGCGCAGGTTGAGTCATGCGTCCTCCGAAACATGACCCGCCAAGCCACGCTCCTTAATGCCCGCCTGCCAGCTGCACCAATGTGTCGGAGGAAAACACCGTTCAACTGATGACCGAAGTCAGCCTGCAGGCACCCGGTCTGCCGCAAGAGCGCGATGAGCCAGGTAAAGCCTAACCCGAATGACGCTGGGCCAACTGTGCACTGCCCTATGGGACACCCGGTCACGGCCAGTTGTGACAGAACCTGGGATCGAACACGGGTCTGTAGTGACGCCTTAAGCACTGAAATGCAGTGCCTTAGACCGCTACGCCACTCGGGAGGCCCCTCCATCCAAGAATTTAAATGGCAGAGACATTTAAAATGGCCACAATTGTTTTGTGGCCCGCCACTGAGCGTGTCTTTTGAAGATGTCGTGCAGTTTGATTTACAGTTGATCCACTGTTTCTGGGATGAACCACCTCTGTAGGGTAGGGGTGTTACGCTGTCGGGCTGTTTTTTCATTTGGAGGAAAAATGTGATAAACACACCGTTAATCTGTTTGTCTGTAGTCCTATGCTTGGTGGCACTGCTACTGTCTGAGAGCCCTCTGCTGGATATGTACTTGCATCTCATACAGTGGAGGAGTGAAAAAATGTCACTTATGTGTCAATGCCGGACACAACTTCATAAGCAATTACAAAATATTGAAATACTCTGTCTCTCTCTGTTTACAGCTTTGTGGTGTAACTGCACCACGGCCCAGTGTCAGAAGACTGGCTCCCAGTGTGAGACAGACGGGGCCTGCATGGCCTCCACGTCCTTCATCGACGGCCAAGAGCAGCACATTCGTATCTGCATCACCCGGGACAAGCTGGTACCCCCGGGCCAGCCCTTCTACTGCCTGAGCGCTGAGGGCCTCCTCAACACACACTGCTGCTACACTAACTACTGCAACAGCCTCGACCTCAAAGTGCCCTCTGGTGAGCTCCACACATTCCACAGGGATAGGCTATCTGCTGCCACAGAAGACATGGGTCTCAAACATAGTTCACAGAGTTGTGTTTGGGTTGTTATGTTTACTCATTAAATATATACTCAACAAAAATAGAAATGCAACATGTAAAGTGTTGGTCCCATGTTTAATGAGCTGAAATAAAAGATCCCAGAAATGTTCCATATGCACAAAAACATATTTCTCTAAAATGTTGTGCACAAATTTGTTTACATCCCCGTTAGTGAGCATTTCTCCTTTGCCAGTATAATCCATCCACCTGACAGGTGTGGCATATCAAGAAGCTGATTAAACAGCATGATCATTACACAGGTGCAACTTGTGCTGGGGACAATAACATTTCCCCAGCACAATGTGCAGTTTTGTTACACAACACAATGCCACAGATGTCCCAAGTTTTGAGGGAGCGTGCAATTGGCATGCTGCCTGCAGGAATGTCCACCAGAGCTGTTGCCAGAGAATAAGCCGCCTACAATGTAGTTTTAGAGAATTTGGCAGTACATCCAACTGGCCTCAGACCACATGTAACCACACCAGCCCAGGACCTCAACATCCGGCTTCTTCACCTGCGGGATCGTCTGAGACCAGCCACACAGACAGTTGGTGAAACTGAGTTTGCACAACCAAAGAATTTCTGCACAGACTGTCAGAAACCGTCTCAGGGAAGCTCATCTGCGTGCTCGTTGTCCTCAACACGGTCTTGTATGGCGTCGTGTGGGCGAGCACTTTGCCGATGTCAACGTTGTGAAAAGAGTGCCCCGTGGTGGAGGGGTTACGGTATGGGCAGGCACAAGCTGCTGACAACTAACACAATTGCATTTTATTGATGACAATTTGAATGCACAGAGACACCATGACGAGATCATGAGGGCCATTGTTGTGCCATTCATCCGCCGCCATCACCTCATGTTTCAGCAAGATAATGCACAGCCATCACCCATGTGTGCAGATCCTTGTGACAATTCCTGGAAGCAGAAAATGTCCCAGTTCTTCCATGGCCTGCATAATCACCAGACATGTCATCCAGTGTTTGGGATGCTCTGGATCGATGTGTACGACGGCATGTTCCAGCAACTTCGCACTGCCTTTGAAGAGGAGTGTGACATTTCACAGGCCACAATCAACAGCCTGATCATCTCTATAGGAAGGAGATGTGTCGCGCTGCATGAAGTAAATGGTGGTCACAACAAATACTGACTGGTTTTCTGATCCATACTGCTAGCTTTTTTTATGCATCTGTTTGTCACAGATACTTATCTGTATTCCCAGTCATGTGAAATCCATAGATTAGGGCCTAATGAATTTATTTAAATTGACTGATTTCCTTATATGAACTGTAACTCAGTAAAATCTTTGAATTTGTAATGTGTTGTGTTTTTATATTTTTGTATTTATTCTCATTGTCTCTCTTCCCTCTTTCTCAGTGACGTTGCGGCCGGGCCTGGGGGGCGGCTTTGGCCCTGACGGTACATGGGGTCCAGTGGAGCTGGTGGCAGTAGTCGCAGGGCCTGTCTGCCTGCTGTGTGTGCTGCTAATCATGGCTGTGTTCCTGTTCCAGTACCACCAGAGGGCCTACAGCCACAGGCAGAGGCTGGAGGTGGAGGACCCCTCCTGTGATCACCTCTACATGGCCAAGGACAAGACCCTGCAGGACCTCATTTACGACATGTCCACCTCTGGATCAGGATCCGGTCAGTACAGCACAGCTGGGGCTCTCTAGGGGTCTGAGCGATCTCAATAAATGTGTGACTGTAGCTTTAATGATGTCTTCCATAGATAAAGAAGATCCATAGGGGGAAATGTGGTTGATATTAGGCAATGTGATTCATTGTCTGACCACATATTCCTCTCTCTCTTTTTGCCTTGTCTCTGTGTCCCGTATGCCTCGGTCCTCTCCCTCTTCTGTCTCTGTGCAGGCCTCCCTCTGTTTGTCCAGCGGACGGTAGCCAGGACCATCGTGCTGCAGGAGATCATAGGGAAGGGGCGTTTCGGAGAGGTATGGCGGGGCCGCTGGAGAGGAGGAGACGTGGCGGTGAAGATCTTCTCGTCCAGAGAGGAACGCTCCTGGTTCCGGGAGGCTGAGATCTACCAGACCGTCATGCTGCGCCACGAGAACATCCTGGGATTCATTGCCGCGGACAACAAAGGTAAACACTGGCCGTCGTCATGTGACATCACATAAAATATATTCCCCTTCGAAAGGCACTTCTTGTAGCGTTCAGGTCAGTATTTCGTATTAGGTGGTGTAGGGTCTAACAATTGGTCTCTAAACTTAGTCTCTCTTTCTCTCATAGATAATGGCACATGGACCCAGCTGTGGCTGGTGTCAGACTACCACGAGTATGGCTCTCTGTTTGACTACCTGAACCGCTACTCCGTCACCATCGAGGGCATGATCAAACTGGCACTGTCGGCTGCCAGCGGCCTGGCACACCTGCACATGGAGATCCTGGGCACACAGGGTGAGTGTGTGAGTGTGTTGTACTTGTGCCCATGTGCAAACTGGATTGCATGTTGCTGTATGTGTCAAATCTTCTGGGCTCTTCGATTTGTTCCCTACTCCACCTTTTCCTGGCCTGGGCAAACAGTGAATGTAGGCCATGCTTCCTAGCTGATAGGAAACTCTAGTTCAGGGTTGTTGATCTGCCTAGTTTGATTTGCATAGCAGCCCCTCTAAAGTAAAGCATCTATTGATAGTTCAGTTATTAACATCATTCAAAAAAAATGAAATGTTGTCGACTGTCATTGGAAGCCCATTGGAAGTATACTGCAGATAACCATGATCAATGTTTGATTTAAATGAATTGGAAATCATAAACACCTGTTTCACACGAACATGTTACATAAGTTCCATTGATTGTCAGGAATGCAGTAATTGTCAGGTAGTCTAACTCTCTTTGCCTTCCTCTAGGTAAGCCTGGTATTGCCCATCGGGACCTCAAGTCTAAGAACATCCTGGTGAAGAAAAACAGTACCTGTGCCATCGCTGACCTTGG
The DNA here is from genome assembly GCF_901001165.1 of Salmo trutta. Classification (NCBI taxonomy): domain Eukaryota; kingdom Metazoa; phylum Chordata; class Actinopteri; order Salmoniformes; family Salmonidae; genus Salmo; species Salmo trutta. Next base: position 32,743,755 of record NC_042972.1, on the reverse strand, counting down.
GCTGGCAGTGCGCCACGAGTCCACCACCGACACCATAGACATCGCTCCCAACCAGAGAGTGGGCACCAAGAGGTACAAACACACATACCATCAACCTTAAGAAGTACTTGATTTCTCTCCCCCCCCCCCCTCCCACATCCCACAACACATACCGCCACCTATCAGAGATATAGACCAGCTTACAAAGACTTATTTTCTCTGTGTCAGGTACATGGCCCCTGAGGTTCTGGATGAGAGCATCAACATGAGGCACTTTGATTCGTTTAAGTGTGCAGACATCTACGCTCTGGGGCTGGTGTACTGGGAGATCACACGCCGCTGCAACGCTGGAGGTCAGACAGGCTCCCCCTCAGCACACTCTGGCTGGGTTCCAACTGGCACCCTAATTGGCCATATCAGGGATCATCAACTAGATTTAGCCTCGGGACGATTTTTTTTCTTGAGCGGATGGTCAGGGGGCCGGAACATAATTACAAATAATTTGCAGACTGCAAATTGACCCAAGAAGCCCAAAGAGATATAATATTTGATTAAAACGTAATCTTTGCAAACCTTTCTTATATTTGTATACAATCACATACACTGAATGTACAAAACATGAGACTGACCAGGTGAATCCAGGTGAAAGTTATGATCCCTTATTGATTTAACTTGTTAAATCCACTTCAATCAGTGTAGATGGAGGAGACAGGTAAAATAATGATTTTTTTAACCTTAAGACAATTGAGACATGGATTGTGTGTGTGCCATTCAGAGGGTGAATGGGCAAGACAAAAAATGTAGGTGCCATTGAATGGGGTATGGTAGTAGGTGCCAGGTGCACCAGTTTGAAGAACTGCAACACTGCTAGGTTTTTCATGCTCAACGGTTTCCTGTGTGTATCAAGAATGATCCACCACCCATAGGACATCCAGACAACTTGACACAAGTGTGGGGTCAACATGGGGGGCTGTTCTTAATGTTTGGTACACTCAGTGTATATCTCTCTATTATGCGTGGGAGTACTTTGGAACCGATTTCCAAAATTAAAATAACTTGAAGCTGATTTGCTGGTGTTTTCAGTCTTTTATGTCCAACAATAAAAAATACAAAAACTTGGGACCAAATAAAATCACATGTGCGCCGAATTCGGCACGCCAGTTGGGAACCCTGCCCTATTTATTACCCATAGGACTCCCTATAGTAGTGCACGATATAGGGAAAAGGATGTCATTTGCGATGCATACAGTATCTCAATGTAGTTAAAAGTTTAATTCATCATCAATTAGAAACTGGGCCTTACCTGACCTTTGATCTCTGCCCCTAGGTATCCATGAGGAGTACCAGCTGCCCTACTATGATCTGGTGCCCTCTGACCCCTCCATAGAGGAGATGAGGAAGGTGGTGTGTGACCAGAAACTACGGCCCAACGTGCCCAACTGGTGGCAGAGCTACGAGGTAGGGACGGACACATGTAGATAGATATGCATGCTCTTTTAAGGTCAATCAAACAATCCTATTATGATAGCACAGCAGTTGCTCACTAATATGAAAGTGTCACTGGTTTCTTACAAGTATTACATTGTATACTTGTGTATTTTAAATGAAGTATGTTCATTTGCCGGGCTTGTTCTCTGGGGATGCATTGGTGGTTTTGATAAGCTTGTTTAGCCCTGTGCATATCTGCACCATATTTGCATGTATGACTTTATCTAATCTAATTTTCTTCATGTTCGCTCAACCCTACTTTACCCCAGAGCTCTAGATAACACACTACATTATCCCAGAGCTCTAGATAACACACTACATTATCCCAGAGCTCTAGATAACACTCTACATTATCCCAGAGTTCTAGATAATTCTCTACATTATCCCAGAGCTCTAGATAACACACTACATTATCCCAGAGCTCTAGATAACACTCTACATTATCCCAGAGTTCTAGATAACACTACATTATCCCAGAGCTCTAGATAACACACTACATTATCCCAGAGCTCTAGATAACACACTACATTATCCCAGAGCTCTAGATAACACACTACATTATCCCAGAGCTCTAGATAACACTCTACATTATCCCAGAGTTCTAGATAACACACTACATTATCCCAGAGCTCTAGATAACACACTACATTATCCCAGAGCTCTAGATAACACACTACATTATCCCAGAGCTCTAGATAACACTCTACATTATCCCAGAGTTCTAGATAATTCTCTACATTATCCCAGAGCTCTAGATAACACACTACATTATCCCAGAGCTCTAGATAACACACTACATTATCCCAGAGCTCTAGATAACACACTACATTATCCCAGCGCTCTAGATAACACTCTACATTATCCCAGAGCTCTAGATAACACACTACATTATCCCAGAGCTCTAGATAACACTCTACATTATCCCAGAGCTCTAGATAACACACTATATTATCCCAGAGCTCTAGATAACACACTACATTATCCCAGAGCTCTAGATAACACACTACATTATCCCAGAGCTCTAGATAACACTACATTATCCCAGAGCTCTAGATAACACTCTACATTATCCCAGAGCTCTAGATAACACTCTACATTATCCCAGAGCTTTAGATACGCACTACATTATCCCAGAGCTTTAGATAACACTCTACATTATCCCAGAGCTTTAAGATAACTCTACTTTATCTCTCCTTCTTTTCCTCCCCCCCAGGCCCTGCGTGTAATGGGGAAGATCATGAGGGAGTGTTGGTACGCCAACGGAGCCGCCCGCCTCACCGCCCTGCGCATTAAGAAGACCCTGTCCCAGCTGAGTGTCCAGGAGGACATCAAAGTCTGAGAGGGTTCCGTCCCAAAGACCTGAGAAGAGCGCTAGGGACCCTGTCCCGCACTAAAGTATACTGAGAGAGAAAGAGCGGGGGACAGTGTCTTTTCCAATGAATGCACAAGCTAACAAAAGAAAAGAATGCAATGACAAAAGCAAAATGTAAAAAGAACACTATATTAAAACTTTCCTGCCAGTCTTTTTAAAGCCACCACTGTTTGAGTTGTGACAAGCCCTACCTCGCCTATTCAGCCAAAACTACTGACCTTCCCTGTCCCCAACCTACCCCACCCTTCTGTCCCTGCAGCCCCCCTTCCCCGTTCTGTTCCTACTAAAATGGCTGCCAACGCAATTACTACTACTACTACTACTACTACTACTACTACTACTACTACTGCCCCTGACAATGCCCATGTTAATCTCAACGGCAGGATATATACTGTATACAACTGTGTATTTATTAACAGAATGTGTAATTTAATTCTAAACCTTTTTTTTTCTTCTTTTTTTCTTCTTTTTTTAGTAACTTTCCCCAAAGACTTATCAAAGGACACTAATGGACACCCTATACATTAATTTATTTTTGTTCTGTTTGTCTTTATACTGTATTCATGCCATGTTGACTCGATGTTGGGAGAGGTCTGACTGTTTTCAGTGTTTTCTTTGTCAGGGAGTATATAAGGGGAAGGTAAAGTCTTTCTATGAATGCTGTGTAGGGGTCATTCCACCAATTCGGTGCCTTTTGAGATATCTAACTTGGTGGGGGAAAAAACGTTTGATTTCTCCACATTTTTACATTCTGTCATAAAGAGCACATGTTCAACTTAATAAAAAAAACATGTTTTCCCATCTCGAGGTTAAATCAACAACAAAAAAAGACTAGTATGTACCTAGTAAAGTATATAGGTTGACTAACAGTGTTGACGATTTCCTCTTAAATCAGCCATGAATCCTCTTGTCAGGGGAAATGGAAGCTTATTGTGTGCAACAGGGAGGGGCAATTGAATGCAAGCTCTTCACAAAAATATTTTAAAGATTCTAGCATGTCTATCTATGAGTAACATGGTTGATGTGTTATACTTGACCCACTCAGTTTCCCACCACAAAACACCAGAAAATGTCCAGAAAGAGTAGAACCTGCTCACTTGCTTTTACACTATTAGATGTTCAGAGTTCCACCATATTAAAAAGAGAGTTCAGTTCATGTAACAGGGTATTTTTATTCTCCTTAAAATTAATCATCACATTTAAAAATATATAATAATCTTCAGAAATGACTGTCAAAGCAAAAAAATAAATAAGGGCTTTGCAATTATGGTGAAAACTTGGAGCAATGTTGAGGTTAAAACCTCTACGGGATCGGTGTCCCTATCCCGGGACAGTTGAGATAACGTGCGCTAATGTGATTAGCATGACGTTGTAAGTAACAGTAAACTTTCCAGGACATAGACATGTCTTATATGGGCAGAAGTTTAAATTCTTGTTAATCTAACTGCACTGTCCAATTTACAGTAGCTATTAGAGTAAAAAAAGACCATGCTATTGTTTGAGGAGAGTGCACAACACAAAACTTTATCACAGCAACCGTTTTGATACATTCACCTCTGAAGGTAAATAATGTACTTACATTCAGTAATCTTGCTCTGATTTGTCATCCTGAGTGTCTCAGAGATAAAATGTAGGAACTGGGTTCTACAGTTTGAACCCCTACTGTCTCTGCTCCACACCCACCCCACCCGGCCATCTAGATGTGTGAAAGTTAGTGTATAAGCTAATGAGCCATCATCTATGACATTTTTGGGAGTGTGTACACTTAAATGTTGTATTACCATATCATTTTCTGTATGTTCTCTATAGTTATCTACTTGAAAATGTATCAATTGACCAGTTCGGGCACATTTGGGCAAACTTGATACAAAATATTGTCCAGTATTGCTATGCTTCACTGGATCAATCTGAAACGTTGCACACACACCGCTAAATTGCACCTAAACTGCAATATTACATTATGGCCTTACTCTTGCATTTCAAAGATGGAGAGAGAAAAAATTGAAATCGCATGTTTTTTTTGTTCGTATTATCTTTTACCATATCTAATGTGTTATTCTCCTACACTAATTTCCCATTTCCACAAACTGTTTCCTTTCAAATGGTATCAAGTATATGCACATCATTGCTTCAGGTCCTGAGCTATAGGCAGTTAGATTTGGGTATGTCATTTTAGATGAAAATTGGAAGGAAAAAAGGGTCCGAACCTTAAGAGGTTTTAAGTGGGTAAAAATCTTTCTGGAAGTCAGAGGTTGCATGGAGGGACAATTCAAAATGCTGGCACTTTAACAGAAACTCTGATTGAATTCTCCCTGTGGTCTATATTAAAGGGTACATCATTGAATATAACAGTCTTTTAAAATTCAATATTGGTGCACAATTTCTATTTAAAATATCAAAGGGAAGCAAAAGGCACTCATTTGTGGAAATGATCAAGTTGTAGACGGAGCTCTCTGTTGTACACAAACTAAGAAATTGTTTTTAAAAATCAATGAGGACCAAGTCTTCCTCATTTATCGGGTCATGTTATCTATCATTTATGGTAGCAGTGGACTGTGAGTCATTGAGAGATCAGCTTACATAGATTTAAAGAAACTATGTTTCCCATTACTACATCCATTGTTGTAATGGAACTCCTATTGCCCACTCAGAGGCAGGAGTGGTCCATACAAACACCTGGCTCTATGGTATTTCATGACGATGGACTGTATTGTAGCCATTTTGTAAACACACACATGAATTGCTGTTATGATTATTTTATTTTTTCTCACAATACCTCCATGTATGTTTCCCCTCATGTTATATTCTCCCTGACCGAGTATTATCACTGTACATACGATAACTTTTTTAGGTGTGACTATATATGACCCTTTTTTGAGTTTCCATTGATATTTTAATAATGTTTTGGAATGTTTGCCAACAGTTACACTGATTACTGGTCTTGGATGGGAGACAATTGGAGAGGCTTATGTGCTGTCAATCATCCACTGATAAACCAATGGAATATCTACAAAGCAACACTACTGTACACTGAGTCATTGAAAGCACATACTGAGTCCCTCCTATTTGATGTCTCCCATTACTATAGAACAGTATTTGATTTTTAATCTATTCCACTCCATATTCATAAATTATACCCCACCTACATTACCTCTTTGATATGCAAATTGTAAATAGTTTGTATGATGGATGATGATTTATCTGTCAAAAATCTTGTTTTCACCATGTATTTTGTTTTCAGGAAAATAATATGTACTGTTAAATTTGTCGCTTTATTTTATTTTTTGTTGAGCACATACTCAAAAGGTACTGCTGACGTGAAGTCTCCTTCCTTGTGTTCTTAATCCTGCCAGTTTGTTAGTTCCTAGAAAAGGCTCTACAGGGCCAATGTGTGCACTACTCACTCCACCTCAACCAAACCGTTCTCAACACTGTTTTACTGCAGATCACACCAGTGACAACAGAGGGTGTTTATAATATATTAATTAAGCATTTTAATCAAAGTTCTTCAGATTTGGTGATTGGTAAATACCTCTCACAGATTTCTTCACATTTTCATAAAGCTCAGTAACAGTGATGAGTCACCAGACCCTATGTACAGAGTGCTTATTCAGTGTGGCTGTAGCACAAAAAGATTGTTGTTAAACTTTTTTGCGGTAAAATTAATACTACTGATACTTATCAATGCTGTTCCCCAGGAAATATGTATGGCCTGTATGCATTTATTTGATTTAATTTGTGTTCGTTTATGACCATGTCACGCTCGCCTGTACTGTATATTATTTGTTTATAGTTCTTGGGAGATGTCCAAGAGGACTTGGCGTGTGTACATGTGCATATTTTTCCTGAAAATGTGGTTGCTTATGTTTTTGGCTGTGAGTGGTAGTCGGAGCCTGGGTGTTGTCTGCGTACTGTTAGGTGAGTTGAGATTTTCTGTCCTTGGTCGGGGAGTGATCCTATGTAAACGTCAAAGGCCATGGATGGGATGTGTCTCTATGGCCTTGTTTTGAGCACATACTGTTAAGGGGAATTATGACAAGATTAAATGTTGTATGCTGTTGTATTGCACTATGGAGTGTTTAAGCAGTAAGGCACGAGGTGGTGTGGTATATGGCCAATATACTACAGCTTAGGGCTGTTCTTATGCGCAACGCAGAGTTCCTGGACACAGCCCTTAGCTGTGGTATATTGGCAATATACCACAAACCTCCGAGGTGCCTTATTGCTATTATAAACTGGTTACCAACATAATTAGAGCAGTAAAAAGAAATGTTTTGTCATACGGTCTGATATACCACGGCTGTCAGCCAATCGGCATTCAGTGCTCGAACCACCCAGTTAATGAAGCGACGAATGATAACGCCCAGGTCTCTTTGTCCAGATATCTGGACAAAGAAATCAAAATAAGATTTTAAAACCAAGTGAAAACCTTTTCAGGACTAGTATCAATCATGTATATAGGTAATATTATATAGCCTATAGTAATAAATACAACTGATTTCCTACATAGTTTTTGTCTTTATTTGCTCACACCAGTATGTACACCTAATGCAAAAACAGTTTATAATACTGCATTTGTGTATGCATCTTCCAATGTTTTTCAGATGCAACCTTAATTCTGTCTTCCTTCTTAATTCCCTGTAATAATGCTTTGTCCACAGTTGCTGATTTGTGTGGTCAGCAGTCTCATTACCCTGACTTAGGACTAGATTGTATCAGATCTGCACTAGCCTACACCCGCATAGCAGTAGTTTTGGAGGTCGGCAGTGCTTTAGAGCCGTCAAATCCACAAGCGACTCCCGGCATTATACCTAAAGCAGACATTGCTATTGGCTGTATGGTGTTTGTATTTAATGATCTCCATTAGCTGCTGCCAAGACAGCAGCTACTCTTCCTGGGGTCCAGCAACAAAGGCATTTCCATTAAGATAAATCCCATGCAGACTTGATAAAAATTCTCATTTTGTTTAATGAGTGTCATTTCTATATAGCCTACACTTTCTCGTTTGGAAATTAACGAGTGAGACGGGTGTGGCTTTTTGACAACGATCACACAAGCAGCTGCTCACCGATTTGAACATTTGAAAGCGCCAACGCAGGTACACCGCCGACATCTTCTATCGCCGGTTAATTCTTGATCTGATTAAATCTAGGCCATAGTGTTACATCACATCCTGCTCGTCCCCACAACCGTCGACTGACCTACACCCACTCAGTTACACATCAACCCTACTGCTTCACCAAGACAAAACACATTCAAAAGTGCATACATGTCAAAAACAACCCCATGTAAGAGAAATAATATTTATTGCTCATGCATCAAACTAGAACTTCACATGAGTAGTAGAAAAAAGACGGCATTTACATACTTGTACTCATCTTATTCATACCAAAAGTCAATTTTGAAAAGTAAAAATGTACTGACTCAATGGCCCAAGGAAGTCCTTTTCATAAGTCGAGATTGGTTTGCCCTCAGAATGTAAAAAGAAAGAAAATGGTGGCGGTAATGAAAGGCTAAAATTGAATCCTATAACAAGGATGAAAGAAAATGGAATAGACACAGCAAAAATATAATGTCTAATGCTTCACTGATATACCCCCAATACAATCATGATGATAGCTCAGAAGCACTTAACATCCAATCAGAAGGACTAGAAAAGGCTCACAAGCAAAAGTGAACGAATCCATCATGATCAATCCACACTCACGCTACATGTTGTTGAAAACTGTCTAAAGAAATATTGTTGGGATTGGGAAATGAGAAACTTAAAAAGGCAAAATAATTTCTCATGTAGCTCTAGAATGACTTTGAGGAACAAGGCAAGCCCTAACAGCAGCCTTATGTTATGGTTCACGGTGTAGCACTTTCTCCAGTCTTCGGAGTCTAACTGAATGCATGTCAAGACAAACAAGGACACACTGACTAAACCCCCCCCCAACAAAAAAAAATTAAGAGCACTTTAGCAACAGAAATAATCTAAATAAAACATTGTTATATTTACAAATATGAATTGGTTGTGCATCAATATATAAAAGGAGTAAAACTCTAAAATGACATCTACAGCAGTTCCATCTCCGACAATCCAGACTTCACCTCCTGTAACCAAGGCAGCGGAGTTGCCGTTGTAGATTTGTATATCTTCAAGTTCCACTGTGACATTCTTTAACCTGCGATCCATGATTGGCTGGCTAGTTGTGCTTTAGAGATACCAGACCTATAAGGATGATGGGTGAAGGAATGCTGCTCAGTTTCAGGCCAGGGAGGGAAGTTACTGACTCCTCTCTCCAGTGTAGCTACAGACCAAATGGGAGAGAATAGGTGGGGAATGGATTTGTCTGAGAAGTGGCAAATTGATCCCCATCATTCCTGTACTGTATAGGTCCACCACCTGTATTTACAGAGGAGAGACACTAGGTTGTGTTAGGCTGCCCAGAATGGACATACAGCTCCACTCCATTGGCTACTTCTGGTCCTGCTTCTTGTTTGGGTCTTTTTGGTTGCTTGGGTTTTGGCTTGGTTTACAATGTTCCTGTATGTCCCTTGTTACTGTACGTGTCTATATTGCTGGATTGAGAAAGTCAATGGGACTTCACATTTGTAATCCGAGAGAAAGAGATGTCCTCCTGTGTTGTAGATGTACATTTCTACATGAGGGGATGTAGAAGATTCTTATCTTTCCCTCTCTCGCGTCACTCCTCTTTCTCCCTCTTCCCAGATCCTCATTTTCTCTATCCTTCCTCATCTTTTTGGAGGAATATTTCCTTTATCACTCCCTCAAGCAGTTCCTGAAATACAAAACACCAGATGAATCTTTAGTTCAACTTGACAATTATTTAAATCCTTTAAAAAAAAAAAACACAAAACAATTTACAGGTAAGACATTACCTCTCAGAACTGAGTTGAAGCTAAATTACATTCACATTGTTTTCATTTGATGTATCAAGGTCAGTGAATAGAGAAGGTTTGTTTACCTTAGTCTGCTTCTTCATTAGTGAGAACCAGTGCCTGGAGGATGTCTGAGAGAGAGACGATGCCCTTCACCACCTCCTGCTCATCGACCACCACCAGCCTGTGCACCTGAGAGAGAAGATAGAAAAACAAAACCATAAGTTACAAACTAAAAGCCAAGAATAGATCTCAGCACCTGTGTGTATTACATTATGTGTGTACTACTTCTATTGACCTTGACAAACGCCCAGGAAACGGTTTAAATTGTCAACCCAAACAATAATAAAGTGTATACACAGGTGTCTCCAGCTCTCTCACCTCTGCCTCCACCAATCTGTTGATGATGGACTCCAGTGTGTCGTGTGTGTTGCAGGTGAGCACTCCCTCAAAATACTGAGAGCGGTGCTGCAGTGCTTTGGTCACAGTCACATCCAGGTTGTTGTACATCTTCTCTGCTGCTAGGTTCTGTGTGGGGGACATTATTACTTCTCAATGCTGCTTGTGTTCGGTACTGTATTTGGATAGCAGAGATGAAAACACACAGACAGACGCATACTGTCATCTAGGGGTTAGTGGAGTCCAGTGCAGAGTGAGCCAACTTGCTCTTGTTTCCTCAGCCTAAAGGCTAATAAACTCCAGCCAGTCCGCTGGTCGATAACAGCCCACAGGCTCCATATACTGCCTGCCCACTGGGTAAGAGACCCATTGATCTAGAACAGGAGAGACTTACTTTGGTCTGCACTGAATTCTTTGCCTTTATAAAATACTCTCACAGCACAAGGATACAGACAATTTTGGTTACGGTCTTTCTGTTTGGTCTCATTGTCGGTCTCTCACAAACAATATTTTCTGCTAACCAGTGACTATTCTGTTTAAATACCGCCCATTGGTAGCATAGCTGTCCAGTACTTACAATGACATCAAATTTGGAGTAAATGTCCACCACTCGTCCTGTGTGTGAGAGAGAGAAACATGGGTACATGAGAACTACCTAACATTTACAACAGGAGAGTGTCTGGGTCAGACATGTTTAACCAACTGTCCCGTCTCCCTAACTTACCGTTGTCATCAACGACAGGCAAGGCAGACACTCTCTGGTCCACGAAGATGCCCAGTGCTGTGTAGAGGGGTGTGTCAGAACGCACCACTGCAATCTTATGGAATGTCCCGATGCCAAGCTCCTCTAGAGTCTGGCCTAAGAAGGCAGGTTTCGCCATCTCCGATATCTGGGAGGAAAATAACACACAATGTTCCACTAATGCAAGTGGCTTGAAAAATACAGAAATGAAACACGGTATATTTTGCCTCAAAAGAATGAATAAACACTTGTGTGGACTTTATTAACAAGGCCTACAGTTGTAACAGTGCTCTTGTCCTACCTTACCTACTGCCGAGAATGAGACATTGAGATGTCAAGGAACAGCAGATGATAAAATGTGGTAAAAGAGATGAACGGGGAGAGTGTAAGAAAGAGAGGATCACAAGAAAGACTCACAAAGAGCTTGAGGAACTTGAGGATCCTCTTGTGAGTGAGGATGTATAGGGTGTTCCCTGTCAGAGGGTCGACCACAGGCAGTCTGTGGATCTTATTCTTCAGCAGAGACGATACAGCATCATACAGACTGAAACAGGGAGGAAGCGGAAATTGTATACATATCAAACAGTGCCAGTAAGTAACCGAATTGATCTCAAGCTGATTGAACCAACTGTCCAGTGACAACCCTCAGCATCTCACCATGGCAGTAGACCTACCTTGCGTTAGGGGATATGCTGACGAGGGGCTTGAAGGAGTCTTGAAGGTAGACTTCTATGGTGAAGGAGAACAGAAAAGGTACTAGTTAATCTACTGGCTCCAGAAGGCTATCAGTCACTTATTATTACACAGTTAATGAATGCCCTTACCTCTCCACGTCTCTATCTTGTGCTCCTCCAGCTCATATATCTGCACCTGAAACATTAGAACAGGAGAAACTGCTGACTAAAATAACAAGGGGGGTGAGAGGCATGAAGGTCAACTGTTCAATAGACAGAAGGATGTGCGCTGCAAATCATGTCTCGTGCCTTTTCACCCTCTACCACCACTATGATTCAAAATGTGAAATTGAGATAGGGTATCCTATAAACAAGCAAACACAGAAACAGTGGACGTCGAGGGCAGGCTGAAAGCTAGGACAGGCCTTACCAAAGGAGACTTGTAGTAGCGATGGAGGATGTTGATGAAGTCTGTGATGGTCAGCATACCTGCAGTGAGAGATCAGCAGGAGAACATGGTCACCAGAGTCCAACGGGACTCTACTCATTGTGCATTCGAAATTTGCCAAAAGCCCAGCCAGCAAAAGGTGATGGACTCTACTCTTACCTACAAAACACTGCTTCTTACTGTCCCAGAGTGGCGCTGCTCTCACCCCATTGGACACCAGAGCGAAAAACGCCTTCTTTACCTATGGAGATATGAACACAGTTATACACACACAAACACAAAGCAGCATCTTTGGTACAGATTTATTTGACAGGAAGGAGTTAAAAGCAGGATGTGGTCTTGCCTGCAGTGAAGTATCGAACACCACCAACTTGGAGCTGGTAGGGACCAAGTCATAGCACCGATGAGACTTCATAAACCGGGTGTAGACATTATAATCTGGGTCTGAGGAGGAAAGGGAAAGGGTTCAACTTACTGTCCATTCCTTATACGCATTTACAATTGTAATAGTTTTGTATTTAAAAAGAGCTGCCTCAATAGATTCCAGAATTTATCACAATGTCACACTTTCAGGATTCCTTCCAACATAGGCAAAATAATGCTTTTTAAAAACTCATGTAAAAGAAAAGCACATTAACAATTTCTCACCATGCATAGGATTAAGATTACCTCATCATGCATCGCTATTTATCCTTTCATTGCTGTCTATTACACTATGCATTAACAGTAAAAGGTGGCTCTTTACCTCCTAGAAGTGGCTCCTTTTTACAATCCACATCATCAACAGCAAGTGGAATCTGAAAGAGAGTATAAGTTCATTGACTCATTTCCCCCAGGCAAGGCAAAATTCTAAGGAAATTAAATATCTTATGTTCTCTACAAGAACCCAAGGCTTTTTATATTCATTACCACCAATGTGTTAGTCATGGATAGTCATCGCATTGTTATATCAGGAATATAAAGTACATTTACATTTTACATTTATGTCATTTAGCAGACGCTCTTATCCAGAGCGACTTACAAATTGGTGCATTCACCTTCTGATATCCAGTGGAACAACCACTTTACAACAGTACATCTATATCTTTTTTGGGGGGGGGGGGGGGGGGGGGGAGGGGGTTAGAAGGATTACTTTATCCTATCCCAGTAGCCAACATACTGCTGTTTGAAAGTGGTTAAATGTTTGATCACTCCTCCTAATCAGCAACAAACACTCTGCAGGGCACAGGTGCACTGCACCAACACAAATGGCTTTATTTAGCCCCTACTGAGGAATGGGAGTAATTATGTGACTGTCCTTGTCACATTTAGATATAAGAACCTTTGGACAGAAAAGGTAGCCGGATCATAGCTCAGATATTAGACAGTTCATGCAGTCAATGTAACATTAAAGGAAAAATCTGCACAAAAAACAACAACTAGTATTTAGGTCATTTGTCCACTGTTGATACAGTCCCACAATGTTTTGTGTGACAGCAGACAACTTTTCAAGATATTGGACATTCAAAAAGCAATGCCACTTGCCACATCATCATATGATGCATTTTCGATCATCATGATGTAGCAAGTGTCACTTGCTTCCTGAAAGTCTAATATCTTGAAAACTTGACAGCTGGCATGCAAAACATTGTGGGACTGTATCAACAGTGGACTAATTAAAACATATAGTTCGAGTGGATTTTCCCTTTAACACGACAGGTAATGTTATCTCACCTAGTTCGCCATGTAGAAGACAAAGCATCTTAACCTCTCTGAAATGATAACTGGGGCTTAACAATGTCAACAGCTAATGATGGCCTACAATAAGAGGTCATGATGTAAACTAGTACTGTAACGTTAACTAGCTAAGGTTACTGGCTGGAATGTGAACACAACAGATGCAGCAAACTAACGACGTTAGCTAACTAGTTACGCAGGCTACCAGTAGTTATGACACACAACCACAGATAACCAAGCTAATCTTGCTGGCTAGCTGGCTTAGCCTGGCTAGCTAATCATGTATCATCTTGAATGTAGCTAGCAAACATCAAGTACTATGATTGGCTAGCTAGGGTAGGCTAACGTTACTAGATACTTTAGCCTTGCTGGCGGTGTAGCTAAGCTACTTACACACTCCATATTCCATGCACTGGCTCGCCCTTGCTTGATCCTGTAAGGTAGCGACGTAACTACTGTTTCTCACGACGGACTTCTTCCCGAGGTATATACGTTATTTGTTAAACTGGAGCTAGACGACGAGAGACAAGCATTGAAACTCCCCGGAAGCGCGAGAGATTGCCCTCTCTACTTGACTTCCGATTACGCATGACCGCGAAAAAAGTGTGAGTCGGGGTGCTCGGGAGATCCCACCCTCAAAGTCAAAATTGGCTATTATCGTAAAAAATCATGAAAAAAAGTGCTTTTTCGTCTTCATTTAAGGTTAGGGGTAGGCATAAGGTTAGCAGTGTGGTTAAGGTTAGGTTTAAAATCTGACTTTAATAAGATACATTGTAGAAATATGTTTCTCTTTTTATGTCCGTCACTGACAATAACCACATATATATAAAACATCACGACAGCTGTGATGGAAATAGTACTTTCGGTACAATTTTTTAAATACCAAGAGATAATTTGTTCGTTGGACATGGTGGGATCTTTTTGTGTAAATGTGGAGTGGCAATGACATGGTGTGTAGTCCTCCCACTATGACTAGAGAAATCATGCAGTTAATAGAGCCCCACAGTGGAGGTGTCATAATAGCCATAGAAACTAGCGGTCAAACATGGAAATGGTTCCAATCATTTTTTTACAATTCATTTTTCCCATAGGGAGTTTTAGAAACACTTAAAATAACGGCTGTGTTTTGTGTAGGCTTACCCTGGCGTGACTTTTTGATAACCATGTAAATGTCTCTCAGACAAGGTGACTTTTATCAATAATTCAGCTCTATTTACTCTCAGATTCGAAAACGCTAATAAGTATCAAAGTAGACATCATGCAAGACTACAAATCCCTGCAAGCTCCTGCACATCATCTCTAGCTGACACCTTTTCTAACAGGTACTGTGTCAATTTAAAACTTGCACAACACAGTTCCCAGAATTGTCCATTTAAAGAAATGTAGCCAATTTATTCATTTATTTCTACATTCAGCTAACATTAGATAGTTAATCCAGAGAGTTTTGCCTTTACCTCGATTCGGCAGTCTCCTCCAGATCATCATGACATTTGTAGTTCTTTATGATAGCCTAATTAGCATTTCATTTTGGGGGAATATATTGATAAAAAATCACCTCCTAGAGAGATTTGCATAGTTATCAAAACAACAGGCTAGGATAAGCCTACACAAAATACAGCCTTTATTTTAAGTGTTTCTAAAATCCCCTATGAAAAGTGAATAGTAAGAAAATGAGTGGAACCATTTCTTTGTTTGACTGCTAGGTTTAATGGGTATTATGACTCATACTGTTGTACTCTATTAGGCTACAGTTTAAACAAGTAATGATGAACTTCACAGGGTGGTGAAAGTGCCCAGTGATCTTGATGCTCCTTTCCAATAAATAATCAAGGGTCTTATTCTGGTGACATGATGATCGATGCTTGACTGCCATTTGACAAATAAAAATATTCTCTATAAAAATTCTTATCCATAATAATCTCATCATGTAGACTAGCCTACCCACACAGCCTACCCGCACTGTATCTGGGAGCTGTTGGCTAGAGCTTGTGCCAAGGCCAGTGTAGGAACATTTACTATTTAACGCAACAGTTTATGTGACAAAACAATCAGTAGAGTTGAAAATGCGATGGAAAAACATTGAACTTCAGATTTTTATTTGGTACATGGACATTTTATTGAAAAAGTACATTTTGTGTGTGCTACGTCATCACACACTGATTTTTATCTGCAACAAATCGTTTGTTGGAAACACCACTGGTGGGGAAATGCGCATATTTTCTTAATGCATATTTTTGAATATTCGCATGAAAATCTGTCGCCAATTGGATGGAAGCCTAGCTACTCACTCAATTAGCCATGTCAGCTAATCTTTTTTTTGATTGGTATGTTAGTCTAGCCAGCTATCTAAAGTTGTACTAATCATTGCCGAATACTGACCGGGCACGCAAGGCATGACCTCCAGGGGGCCCCATTGATTTTGTTAGTCACTCTCAGATACCATATTAAAATGGCATAAGTCATGGCAAAATTTGTAGAAATGATGGAAATTCATTTTAAAACTCAGTGGCATGTATTCATGGATGTCAAGGGAAGCCAGCCCCTCCTCCCAAACAAGAAAATAACATCAAATATCTTTCATCTCTGTGTTTCATAATTTTCCTTCAATTCACAAGAGACTGAATGTATCTCACTGGAAAAAGCATCCGAGCGAGCGAAACAGTGCCCCTCTGTATGTGTAGTCCATCTATCTGATGCTGTCTGGTAAAAAATAGTAAGACATCGTTGCCGCCCGTAGCATTAGATGAAAGGGAAGCCATCGAGCATTTGGCCTCCCTTGATTAAAAAAAAGTATAAAATAATAGCCAATCAGCATTGGGCTAAACCTAAACTGAGCGAGCCCAACTATGAATGGTCCTGGTGCACCCAATAAAAAAGTGTTAAGGGAAGCCAGTTTGGATTTGGCTTCACAGCAATCACATCACATCAAAAACCAAACGTCATTTACAGAAAAAACTTGAATTGTTGCATCTCATTGTGTTGTTGTCCTCCGGTGGCTAGCTAGCTAGCTAAAATTGTCCCTTTCCTAAATTAGCCATGGATGGAGATAGGGATTTGTACTTGTGGTTTGACATAATACTCCGTACTGGCCAATGATTATAACGCCGCGTCTGATCTAACCATTCACATACATTGTGCACCCCTTGCCTGAGAGGATGGATGTTCAATATGTAGCTAGATGTAGTAGGCTAATGTTAACTAGTGGTCTCATCATTGCCCATGAAAGGAAGTTTGGCTAGCATGCAAGCATTTTAGCCAGGTAGCCTAGGACAACAAAAACTAAAAGCATGTACTGTGTAACAATCATACACATTGGCGTTTCTCTACAAGTAGGGTGAATCAACATGTTTTTTCATGTTTTTTCTACACACACAAATCAGTACCATGGACAGCCACATAATGTTTAGCTTACATTGATTGGACTAAATCGTTTTGGGTATATTTTAGTGGTTCTGTATTCTGCATAGGTGATTTGATGATGTTGAAATGTTAAAGTTGAAATGGTGCTGGAATAGTGGAGGCAGCTTCTGTTTTCTTTGACTTGCGGTAGCCTAACTCTCCGTGGTTCTAAATTAATTGTTATTTAGTAGTCCGAAAATTTTGGAAACATTAACTTGCTTGACCATTCTGTAGGTCATGTAACTGTTCATTACACACAATATGCTTTGTGGACTTCACCAGACAGATGTTGCTCTCTGGTTGTGTGATGAAACACAGGTGTGGTTGAATTTATTCTGCCAGTGTCGTCTTATTGTCTCGGCTTTAGGCTTATATACACTATATATGTAAAATTATGTGGACACCCCCTTCAAATTAGTGGATACGGCTATTTCAGCCACACCCATTGCTGACAGGTGTATAAAATCGAGGACACAGCCATGCAATCTCCACAGACAAACATTGACAGTAGAACGGCCTTGCTGGCTTCCCGAGTGGTGCAGTGGTCTATAAGGCAGTGGTGCAGTGGTCTAATGCTTAAGGCGTCACTACAGACCGATCCTAGGCTGTTTCACAGCTGGCCGTGACCGGGAGACACACGAGGCGTCGTCCGGGCTAGGAGAGGATTTGGCCGTTCGGGATTTCCTTGTCCCATCACGCTCTAGCGATTCCTTGTGGCGGGCTGGGCGCCTGCAAGCTGACTTCGGTCGCCAGCTGGACGGTGTTTCCTCCGACACATTGGTGGGGTTGGCTTCCGGGTTCAGCGAGCAGTGTGTCAAGAAGCATGGCTCTTGACCTTCACCTTTCCTGAGTCCATAGGGGAGACAAGACTGGATATCATGAAATTGGGGAGAAAAAGGGTTAAAAAAATAAATAATTTTTATCAAGAATGGCCTTACTGAAGCGCTCAGTGACTTTCAACGTGGCTGCATCATAGGATGCCACGTTTCCAACAAGTCAGTTTGTAACATTTCTGCTCTACTAGAGCTGCCCCGGGCCAACTGTAGGTGCTGTTATTGTGAAGTGGAAACGTCTAGGAGCAACAACGGCTCTGCCGTGAAGTGCTAGGCCCCACAAGCGCACAGAACAGGACCACCGAGTGCTGTAGCACATTGCGCGTAAAAATCGTCTGTCCTCGGTTTCAACACTCACTACCGAGTTCACAAGCCTAAGATCACCATGCGAAATGCCAAGTGGTGTAAAGCTCACCGCCATTCGACTCTGGAGCAGTGGAAACGCGCTTCCCAGAGTGATGAATAACGCTTCATCGTCTGGCAGTCCGACAGGACGAATCTGGGTATGGCAGATGCCAGGAGAATGCTACCTGCCCGAATGCATAGTACCAACTGTAAAGATTGGTGGAGGAGAAGTAATGTCCTGGGGCTATTTTTTCATGGTTTGGGCTAGGCCCCTTAGTTCCAGTGAAGGGAAATATTAATGCTTCAGCATACAATGACATTCTAGACGATTCTGTGCTTCCAACTTTGTGGCAACAGTTTGGGGAAGGCCCTTTCCTGTTTCAACATGACAATGCCCCCGTGCACAAAGTGAGGTCCATACAGAAATGGTTTGTCGAGATCGGTGTGGAAGGCTTGCACAGAGCCCTGACCTCAACCCCATCAAACACCTTCGGGATGAAATGGAACGCCGACTGCGAGCCAGGCCTACTCGCCCAACATCAGTGCCGACCTCACTAATGCTCTTGTGGCTGAATGGAAGAAAGTCCCTGCAGCAATGTTCCAGCATCTAGTGGAAAGCCTTCCCAGAAGAGTGGAGGCTGTTATAGCAGCAAAGGGGGACCAACTATTTTTTTTTGAAATTCTATATATATATTTAACCTTTATTTAATTAGGCAAGTCAGTTAGGAACAAATTATTATTTACAATGACGACCTACCCCGGCCAAACCCTAACCCGGACGACGCTGGGCCAATTGTGCGCTGCCCTATGGGACTCCTAATCACGGCCGGTTGTGATATAGCCTGGAATCGAACTAGGGTCTGTAGTGACGCCTTAGACCGCTGCGCCACTCGGGAGCCCAACAACTAACAGGTTATAGAGCAAAAAACGCAATTATCATAACACATAATGGACTTCACCGGACAGATGTAACATGGCATTTTTTTTCCTGGCTTCCCCACTGATTTTACCCACACACCGCTAGTGTTAAAACTGCAAAAGTGTCTCTCCACCCCATGGCAAAACTGATAGAATTGCAGAAAATGTGCTGTTAAACTGCACATTGTTTTTCTCTGCCCCATAGCAAAATGTTTAGAATTGCAAGAAATGTACTTTAAAACCTACATTTTTCTCTCCGCTGTCAAGACAGGGGCCAGTAAAATGCTTTGCCCGCGAGGTGGGGGGAACCCCAACCAAATCTCGCTAAGGACCCCCAAAAGGTTAGGGCCATCCCTGGCTACTGGTAATGCAATTAAGAGTTAGCTTAACTGCACAAATTGATTGATTCCATAAATCAGTTGACTGCATGCGTGGGTATGGATGTGGGTACGCAGACCCACAAGCCACTGCGGCCCCTCATGATCAGTTCATATTTTTTTGTGTAAAGTCAGTAAAGACCATTAATGACGGCTTAGGCTTAGTACAGGGGTAATTAAAAAATACATCTGCATAATTGTAAGCATCATAATTCGGTTTTGTCAAATAAATAATTACTCATTTACTAACAGATTTGTCTCCAAGTGGTGTGATATTATAGTGGCTGCATGTTTCTGTTTCAGAGATGGAATTCAAATTCTTAGCTGCAGACAGTTATTGAGCAGCCATAACACAACTAATCAATAAAAAAAAAGACTTTTAAAGGAGTAAAAGATTTATATATACAAAACAGTTTACAGCAATATTTCTGAGCTAACACTAACCAATGTGGGGGTATTGGTGTTCAGGTGCGTGTTGTGCACCTTGTTTTCCCCATCGGGTCAAGTCAACAGTGAAGGGAAAAAAACCTAGAGGACCTTGAGTCAGGTAGGGAAACAGGTGGGGGGGGGGGGGGTAAAGCGGGGGATTGAAGGGTAAGGCACAAGACACAGCAACACCAGCTCCTCTTAGGCTGAGTTTACACAGGCAGACCAAATCTGATATTTTGACCAATCACATCAGATCTTTTTCAGCACAAATCTGATTGGTCAGAGGACCAAGTAGTGAAAAAAAGTTTAGAATTGGGCTGCCTGTGTAAACTCAGCCTTAGACTGCATAATCAATCTACTACTTATTCAAAGAGAAGCACTCTATAAAAAAAATCTAAACAACAAATAATAGACACTAGGGGGTGGACCGTCTGGATAAATGTAAGTAATGTCAGTAAAAACCATTGTGCATCGAATTGCTCTTTTGTGGACACGCAAATCAGGTTATGGTGAGCACTGTGTCCGCTAGGAGTCCCCGACACAACATAAATTCATAAGTGATAATGTGTCATAAGGCGTCCTTGCTTGGCTTGATCGAGCCCTACATCACTTCTGGAATCAAAACCCCAAAACGGAAACTAAACCAGCAGATCCTGTGGTCCCCATGAACTGGTTAACAGTCCACAGTGGTAAGGAATTATCAGTGAATACCAAAACTGCAACTCCATCTTCTTAATTATAGTATAATTATATGCAGACATTTCGTTCAATATGCTGCTGAATGAACACACTTGTATTATCTCAGAATATAACTAACAACACTATCAAACCTGTGTCTAGGATCCTAGTTCTCTGGGATCAAAAGGCCACAACGTTTTTATATAACAGATTCATTCCATTCTTTTCGAAACATCATTCAAGGGTGCCTCATCCACTGGATAATTACAGCTTAATTATTAAAGTCAGATGGTAGATCATAGCGGAAAGGAGCGAAGACCAATCTGCCAACCAGAAGAACATAAAACTGTATTCTAGAAAATACAAATTGGCATGTTTCCTAAAAGACATGATTTACAGTTCAAGAGTGAAGTGTAACCTGAAGTTGACTTGCTGAAAGCTTTACAGTGAAAAAATGTTAGCCAAGACCAATGCTAGATGAAATGTATTTCTGCAATACACATCTTGTGTGAAAGAGAACTCATTCCTAGATACTGTAACCAATACATTAATCAGTTGTGAATTATAGTGACTTTCCAAACAATGACCTGAGAAAAAAAAGTCAGGCATGTTTTTTAGGCATCAAGGTCAGCCCTTATTATGTACAGGGTGAAGCTAGCCAGTGAGAGTTGGGGACACTAACCAGTCACCGCTCCATCTGTTGATAGATGGCTAGCTATTTGATTGCAATTATCAGGGAGCTGTTTTTTGTTGTGAAGTTTGGGCTTGTGGCTCTTACATTACATTTGGTATTTTCATGAGGTTTGGTTTATGCCAACCAAACTTATGTACAAGGTTTTTTCAGTAAAACTGACAATGAAACCCTTGTGTGACACCTGTCAGAGTTCTTTTTAGTCAGCCTTGAGTGTGATTGGGTGCCTTTGTGTAAAACACTGTTGAATTATAAAGTGGCCACATTTCGACTGCGGCTCCTTGGTGCTAGGGAAGTCATGATTGGCAGGCTGGTGACGTTGTCTCCCCTGGCTTCATCCAATGAGCTTACTGCTGTCCTGGTGAGACCCTCTTACATCACGGCACACTTTTTATCCTCTGAAGGAACGTTCCCATCCGCCCTCTCCATCTCCAGAATGATCCGCTTGAATACCTCTACAGCGGTCTGCAATGCATAGAGTTGAATGTAGAAAAACAATCAATAAATAAGTTCATGCCTTTGAATAGACCATTTTTTTATGAGTAGCTCTGTCTACAGAGAAGATATCTTTGTCTACCTCGTTTTCCTTGGCAGAAGACTCCATGAATGCTGCTCCCCATGAGTGGGCCAGCTTCTTCCCTTCCTCTGGCTTGATCACCCTGAGGGGAGGAGGGACACACTGAGCATGATGTAATGGTAGTATGAATGTACCTATATGACCACAAGGTCCAAGACCTCAGTTTGAAAACCAAGGTGAAACCATATACCAGTTTTTAAAATGGGATGGTAGTGGCATGGTTCTATACATAATGTACCAGCTATGCATGTGAGTGGGAGCACCAATGCTCTCCTCCTTCATTCAGCTCAAGTAGGTTTACCTTTCCATGTGGAGATCTTTTTTATTTCCAACAAGAACAGTTGGCACCCTAAAAGAACACACATAAATAAAAATTAAAAAAATGTACTTGGAAAGCCGATTTCTTAAGACAAACAGATCATCAAAAGCAGCATCACCAACCTTTTATAACTTCGGTTAACTTACTGTATTTTCCCAACCATATCTAGCAGCTTGTCATGAAGAACCTGAACAACTTCAAAACTGCAAAAAGTGAAAGACAAAAAGAGACAGGTTACCAGTGTGTATTGATGGACAGACAACTATCTATACACACAGTAGAGTCACAATATCAGAGGGCCAGCACAAAGGATGAACTGCGAATTAAATGTACCTGTGACTACTCACCTTTTCATGGAGGTTACTGCGTAGACCAAGACATAACCATGGATGTCCATTGAATGAGACTGAGGGAAAATAGAGTACTCGTCCTGTAGAGATAAGGCGAGAAATCGGTTAAAGAGAAAACACACAAGGACAGACAAGTGCTTCTGAAAAGAATATCGTCTGTTGTTTTCCTTCATATCCCAACCATTTTACATGTTGCATCGGCACAAATGGTCACTGATCACCAGAACATTTATTTTGTGTTATTTCAGAGAGCTGAGAAACAGAGGTAAAGAAAGAAGATGAGTAATGTAAAGCATACATACCTGACCAGCAGTATCGACCAACTGAAGATTGAAATCTTGACCGTTGACAGACACCATTTTGTTGAAGGCTGGAAAGAGTTGAAGAGGATGTTGTCAAGCCCAGGCTATACCACATAAGGTGAGCACATGGTAATTGCTGGACATAGCATGATCATAGAAAGGATCATATGTTCTGCTTTTCACCCATGCATATTATTTGACCCTCAATGACACCTTAATAGTGGCTGCACTAACTTAGAATAACAAAACTGATCCAACGAAAAAACGAAATAAAAATACTTACTGTTTTCAATGGTAGGGTCATATGAATCTACAAACTGTCCTTCCACGAACTGTATTGTGAGAGAAGACTTTCCTGTAGAGAGAGACAAATTGCATTGTTGTGGCCGATAAGCAGCAATTTCCAAAATCATAGGAAAACAAAATGACCATTTGTTACCTGACTCTGAACAACAGTTATACAACGTGATTGGCTGTGTTAGCTATGACTACAGCGGTTTCACAATGAAATTATCTAGCTAGCTAGGTCTATGAGCTAACGTTAGTAACGTTTGTTGGCCGCGTTAACACATCGTGGAACTTGGCTTAAGTTGTTAGCACACAACTTTGGCATGGTGACTAGAGTGAGTAGAAGCTTATCAACTACAACGTTTATACATTAACACACTACATAATTCACAATTACAGAGCTATGACATTATCTTATGTGCTCGATTCTGTTTTGGTACTAGAATCTAGCTAGCTTTTATTTTTATCATAGCTACGCTATTGCTAACTAACCATCTAGCAGCAACGTTAGCTATAAAAACAAAAACAAAGGCTAGCTAAGTAACTTAGCTTCTTATTTCACTCACCAACAGATCTGTACCCAATCACAGCAATCTTCCTGTATTTTGGTTGAGGCATTGTTTTAAAATAGTAACGTAATATGTAATGTTGTTTTTGTATCTATGGTCGTTTTAATAAACAAACAAAAACTTTATCGCCACATTCGTGTCACGTGACAACAACAAACTTTTCAAAGCCGCCGGGCTTCGCGTTGCAACTTCAGAACTGAACTGAAGCTGATAGAACACGTATTTCGACTGATACTTGCACTATATCGGTTATCGATATAGTTATGTATGGCGATAATTAGTTTGAAATTATCAAAATATTCGTTTTCAGAACTTAAAACAGGAAACCAAAAAGGTTTATTCACAAGAGTTGCGCTTCCCGAGTAACACTATCGGAAACTGGTAAAGCACACCGTCGTAAAACGACATACGTCAGAGCTTGTGCTTCTTCTTCGATTAGGTTCAACGGCGGTTGGCATCCAGTAAATGTTGCATTACCGCCACCTACTCGACTGGAGTACAACTCCCTAATACTTTGAATAAATAAATAAACAAATACCCTACCATCTAACACAACACTCACAAAAAAATAAAAATAACACTACCCTACTCCACTATTTACATCTATTTAGTCCTACCTCAGGCCAACAACTTCAAAGGAAGGGACACCACCACTTAAGACACCCTGTAACTCTTCTGATGTATAGTCTCGTACACCCAAATTCGCACAACCTCAATTTTCTGCAACATACGTTCCATCCCTGCAGTACAGTTGATAACCATTGCTATAAATGCCAAAAAATCCAATCTTACTGAAACATATCACTTGTTGGCATTTCCCTCTTTACTGGTACAGATTTTTTTTTTTACATTTTAGTCATTTAGCAGACGCTCTTATCCAGAGCGACTTACAGTAGTGAATGCATACATTTCATACAATTTCATACATATCATACATTTTTTTCTGTGCTGGCCCCAGATCTACGACTCACACCACTCCTCCCAGGACCCCTACCCCTTGACTCATCTTCAAATCAAATCAAATCAAACTTTATTTGTCACATGCGCTGAATACAACAAGTGTAGACCTTACCGTGAAATGCTTACAACAGTGCAGTTCAATAAGAGTTAAGAAAATATTTACTAAATCATCTAAAGTTAAAAATTATAAAAAGTAACACAATAAAAAACAATAAAGAGGCTATATACAGGGGTACCGGTACTGAGTCAGTGTGCGGGGGTATAGGTTAGTTGAGGTAATTTGTACATGTAGGTGGGGGTAAAGTGACTATGCATAGATAATAAACAGCGAGTAGCAGCAGTGTACAAAACAAATGGGGGTTCAGTGTAATTAGTCCAGTGGACATTTGATTAATTGTTCAGCAGTCTTATGGCTTGGGGGTAGAAGCTGTTAAGTACAGCTCCGGTACAGCTTGCCGTGCGGTAGCAGAGAAAACAGTCTATGACTTGGGTGACTGGAGTCTCTGACAATTTATGGGCTTTCCTCTGACACCGCCTATTATATAGGTCCTCCTGGATGGCAAGAAGCTTGGCCCCAGTCATGTACTGGGCCGTACGCACTACCCTCTGTAGCACTATCCTCCTTTTGAGGATCTGGGGACCCATGCCAAATCTTTTCAGTCTCCTGAGAGGGAAAAGGTTTTATCGTGCCCTCTTCACGACTGTCTTGGTGTGTCCTCTACTTTCTTCACTGCCTCATCATATGACAACTTCTGCACTGCTCTAACCCTGAAAACCTCAACCTGCCTCTCTCGCACGGGACATTTCTGATTGCCAGCCCCATGGGCACCCCTACAATTAACACATACCACTACTTTCCCCAATGATACACATTCCTTTGTCTCATGCCCTTCTGCACACTTCTCACACCTAGGAACCTCCCTCCTACACACTGCTGCCACATGCCCATAAGCTTGACACCTGAAACAACATAATGTATTCGGCACAAAAGCTCGTACAGGATAAGTTATATATCCTAATATCACTTTATTGGGAAAAGACTCAACATTAAATCTCAAAAGAACAGACATTGACTCTTCTGTTTCACCACTCACGCCACCCTGTCTGCGTCCTACCAAACAATGAGCATCACAAACACCGGGAATCTTCCCCTTCAGTTGGTCAACTTTTACATTTACTGCTACCCCAGTAAGCACACCTTTCAATGCCACCCTTTTCTTGAGAACAAAACAATCCCCATTTCTTGCCCCCATTCGTTTATCGCAGAACGCCTTCTCCCTCTGACCAGCAGAAACACAAACAATTATCACAAGACCACTTCTGCTTACCCTCACTGATTCCACAGTACCCAACTCTGTTTTCACCCACCCTGAAAGCACACATGGATCAGCCAAAAGCCAAGGATCCACTTTTTCCAAAATCTTCACTCCTGTTGTCACAGATTCATCTTTATCTTGACCCTCGGTGCAAGCCTCAGGCTTCGAGAACTTCACCACATTTACCACCTCAGATACTTCGCCCTCATTCACTTCCATTTCTCCTCCTATTTCAGCTCACTCTGTTTACACTTTCTACCATTCTTCTTTAACAAACCATCTCACTTTTTAATGACTCAAGCTCACCCTCTTCCTCCCTCTCTCTCTTCGACATAATCTGCCTCTCTTTTTCCCTCCATATTCCAAGTGATGGTCTCCTTATGATAATACTGTACTTCTCCTGACATACATCTTGTTATTGTCTTCTCAAGGGACGCCATTTAACCGGCTGTCACAATCTCCGTACAATCAGCAAGAACCCCTCGGGATGTAGCGCTCAACAGTACATCCCACTTATAAAGCAGCTGCTTCGTCTTGATGTTCTTCTTTATAAAAAGCTACCGCAACGCTTTTCCATTTCAAACAAGCGCGCTCTTCCAACCACCATCCACCGTCTCGCTTCATGCGCTTGATACCCTCACGTCAGAGCTTGACATGAGGGTGCCCTATTTTGTACAGCAGAGGTCACTCTCACCCTGATTTAGTTATATGCAAACGCCTGTGAGAGAAATTCACATTCATATAGCAAAACACGTTCAGCAGTTTTTATTATTAAATGCTCAATGACCATACAATATTAACATATACATCCTTTTACAGAAACATTATTTTTTTTATAAATAATAATATGTGCCATTTAGCAGACGCTTTTACCCAAAGCGATTTACATTCACGCGTACATATATTATAAGTATGGGCGGTCCCCAATACTTGACTTGGACTGAAATAGGTGCCGGTACTCATTTTGGGTGTTGGTACTGTTTATATTTAGGTGCAGGAGTTCCACAATACGTTTGAGATAATATTCTATAACAGGATCAGGAGCTTAAGCAGTAGAACATTTGATGTGCCGCTACTCAGCTCTGGTGAGCTTCCGCCCAAGTCAAGCACTGGAATCTAACCCACTACCCTGGCGTTGCAAGCACCAGCTGTACCAATTGAGCTACAGAGGACCACACAGAGAACCTTTTATCAGTTTTAAATAGGCCTATGCTTATTTTATGGCTCAATCCCTATCAACCATGAATGTGTACGGTGGTCCTTGTTGTGTGGAAAGTGATCACTTCACAACAAAATCAAAATCTGTTAAATAGCTGCTTAAAAAGTTGTTAGGTTGAGTACACTTATGCCATCTTTGTGAAACTATCTTTAAGAAACTATTTAAAATGATGACAGACTTATCTTTACCATACCATTTGGTACTTAGACACATAACAGATGTTGTGGGAGAAGGGATTTGTCTAAAGACGCACCTACTTTTGAGGCTCTAAAAACTTCAGGCAGCCTTACAGATTGGAGTGAAACAGGGTTGCCAAATCAATATATTTTCTCAGTGGGTATGCTATGCTCAAATCAAAACAAGCAGCAATGGTGTAAGAAACAGACTGAAAAAAACATTTATTGTTCCAGTAGAGGAGTCCTTATAAAACTCTCTTCAGTTTAGATATTCACAGTTTTAAACAATCTTCATATACTTTTAACCTGAGTTCACATTTATAGATAGCTAACAATCATACATCATCGTAAAGAATAGTTTAACAAGACATACAGACAAATAAACATGCAGTAGCTGACTGTTCTGGCATTGAAATGACAACACATTTTGACATTTGTATGATTCAGGAGAGGTTGAGGAGTGTTTTTAACCCTGTGAGACAATAACATATGAACATTCACTTGAGGTCAACATAAATCTATGGACACAAACTCATAATTGAAAAACGTAATTTACAAAATGAAAGGAACTTGGTAAAATATTGGATAAAAATCTCCATGCATGTACCCAACACGCTGCGCAAAAAATGAATGTACACTGACGGACAGATCCACGCATGCACGCACGCACTCAAACACACACAGTCTTTCTCAAACACACACATCACAGTTTAACTTGGTCTTAAGTTCCAGGTCATTGTTTCCAGTGTTTGTTGCTCTTCTCTTCATAAAAGACTCTTGTCCAACTTTTCAATCCAACAATAAAATGTCCTTATTACATAAGGTTGTGATACAAATATGTAAATGACAATGATATACTAAAAATAGTTATATAGTAGAATTGGCCATATGCATTGAAGTAGAGTTAATGTACTTTAATTACGGTCAACTGATTTACTCTTATTCTTTGACACCATGCAGACATCTCCTTCATTCCTAAACATTCCATTAGAGGACAACAGAAAGAAGGGAAATTAAGTTCACAAGATGACACAGCAGAATAAATCTTTTGAATAATACACAAAAGGTAATAAGTGCAAGAGAGCAATAGGCAAAAAGGGAGAGAGAGAGATGAAAAGACAGCGATATCTAGAGAAGTACACAGAGCTGAAGTTGTTGTGGATATAAGTGTCACAGTATCAAACGAAGGTGGCGCCCCTCCTCGGTCGGGCGGCGCTCGGCGGTCGTTGTCGCCGGCCTATTAGCTGCCACCGATCTATGTTTCTGTGTCTTTTGGTTTTGTCTGTCTATCCCGCACCTGTTTCGTGTCTATCATTAGTGGGGGGTTATTTAGTGTGTATTTTCAGTTTGGGTTCTCGTGCGGGATTATTTATTGTCCACTCAGGACAGTTGTGTGTGTGGCCTGTGTCAGATTTATTGCCAGGCTGCGCCCCGTGCGCTTTTTCCTCGTGTTTATTTTGGGAATGTGTTTTCCCTGGCGGACTTTATTAAGCGCCCTGTGCCTTTCGGCTATTGTGTTTTGTTTCCCGTGGCATTAAAACACTGTTGCTCCGGCCCTCTGTCTCCTGCGCCTGATTCCGCATCTCCACTGGTCCTAGAATTCCGTGACAGAATCCCGCACCTTCATGGAGTCAGCAGGAGCAGAAGCACCGTCCATGGCTGAGCAGGTCTCTCAACACGCCAGCCTCCTCCACCGCCTAGGCTCGGCCATGGACCAGGTGTTGGCCCGGTTGGAGAGCTGGGAGAGAGGTGCTTCACCAGCCAGACCAGGTTCGGTCCCTCACCCTGCGCCCCTACCCACACCCACTGAAGCGGGCGCCGGCGGTATCCAGATCACACCTCCCAGGGAGTTCGATGGGACGGCCGCTGGGTGCAAGGGGTTCTTGCTCAAGTTGGAACTGTACCTGGCGACCGTCCGCCCCCCCCCCTCCAACGAAGAGAGGGTGAGCGTCCTTGTCTCGTGTCTCACGGGTCGAGCCCTGGAATGGGCCAATGCGGTCTGGGATGGTCCAGACTCGGCTCGGGGCGACTACCCTGAGTTCACCCGCCGCTTCCGGGTGGTTTTAGATCATCCCCCGGAGGGCAGGGCGGCAGGTGAGCGGCTATTTCATCTGAGACAGGAGACGAGGAGCACTCAGGATTTCGCCCTGGAATTCCGGACTCTCGCCGCTGGATCGGGGTGGAACGAGCGGGCCCTGATAGACCACTATAGGTGTAGTCTTCGCGAGGACGTCCGCCGGGAGCTGGATTGTAGGGACAACACCTCCACCCTAGACCAACTGGTGTATTTGTCCATTAGATTGGACAACCTACTGGCTGCCAGGGGACGTTCCAGTCGGGGCCTGTTCGTTCCGCCTCCCAGTCCTCCTGCTCCACAGCCCATGGAGATAGGGGGGGCTGCGTCGAGGAGGACCGGAGGGGGGGGTCTCTCCTGCACCCGCTGTGGGCGCAGAGGACACACTGTGGACCGGTGCTGGAGAGGTCCACCCGGGAGTTCGGAGGGCAGGCAGAGCACTACTTCGACCCCCCAGGTGAGTCCGCACCAGCCACACCCAGAGCCCCCTGTCGACCACATGTACACCTCCGTTTGTTTTCCTGATTTTTCCCCTCACTTCCAGTATAGGGCACTAGTCGATTCAGGTGCAGCTGGGAGTTTTATGGACCGTGGGTTAGCTCAGAGGTTAGGGATTCCCCTGGTTCAGCTGGACCACCCCTTCCCCGTGCACGCCCTAGATAGTCGACCGCTAGGGTCAGGCCAAGTAGGGGAGGTCACAGTGCCACTGGTTATGCAGAAGTGGGGGGGTCATGAGGAACATATCAGTCTGTTCCTCATTGACTCCCCGGCGTTTCCAGTGGTACTGGGAATCCCCTGGCTAGCCACTCACAACCCTCAGATTTCGTGGAGGCAGAGGGCTCTTACGGGGTGGTCGAGGGAGTGCTCAGGTAGGTGCATAGGAGTTTCCATCGGTGCGACTACGGTGGAGAGTCCAGACCAAGTCTCCACCGTGCACATTCCCTCAGAGTATGCCGATTTGGCTATCGCCTTCAGTAAGACGAAGGCGACTCTATTACCCCCCCATCGACGAGGGGATTGTGTGATAAACCTCCAGGCCGACGCGGTCCTTCCTAGGAGTCACGTGTATCCTCTGTCTCAGGAGGAGACAGCGGCTATGGATACATACGTCACTGAATCCTTGAGACAGGGATACATTCGGCCATCTAAGTCCCCCGTCTCCTCGAGTTTTTTTTTCGTGAAGAAGAAGGAGGGAGGTCTGCGCCTGTGCATTGACTATAGAGGTCTAAATGCTATCACAGTGGGTTTCAGTTACCCGCTACCTCTCATTGCTACGGCAGTGGAGTCATTTCACGGGGCGCGCTTCTTCACGAAATTAGATATCAGGAGCGAGTATAACCTGGTGCGTATCCGAGATGGAGACGAGTGGAAAACCGCATTTAGTACCACATCGGGCCATTATGAGTACCTCGTCATGCCGTATGGGTTAAAGAACGCTCCCGCTGTCTTCCAATCCTTTGTGGACGAGGTCCTTAGGGACATGCTCGGGCAGGGTGTGGTGGTGTACATCGATGACATCCTGGTCTACTCCGCCACACGCGCCGAGCATGTGTCCCTGGTGCGTAAAGTGCTTGGGCGGTTGCTGGAGCATAACCTATACGTCAAGGCTGAGAAATGTGAGTTCTCCAAACGAGCCGTCTCTTTTCTGGGATACCGCATTTCCACCTCGGGGGTGGTGGTGGAATGTGACCGCGTTACGGCTGTGCGTAATTGGCCAACCCCAACCACTGTGAAGGAGGTGCAGCGGTTCTTGGGGTTCGCTAATTATTATCGGAGGTTTATCCAGGGTTTTGGCCAGGTGGCGGCTCCCATTACCTCACTGATGAAGGGGGGTCCGGTGCGGCTACGATGGTCAGCAGAGGCGGACAGAGCCTTCCATCGTCTGAAGGTGCTGTTTACCAACGCTCCTGTCCTGGCGCATCCGGATCCCTCTTTGCCATTCATAGTGGAGGTGGACGCGTCCGAGGCTGGGGTAGGAGCTGTGCTATCGCAGCACTCGGGCGTTCCTCTGAAGCTCCGCCCATGTGCATTCTTTTCCAAGAAGCTGAGCCCGGCGGAGTGCAACTATGATGTGGGGGACCGGGAGCTGTTAGCCGTGGTCAGGGCTTTGACGGTGTGGAGACATTGGCTTGAGGGGGCACGTCACCCTTTTCTCATCTGGACCGACCACCATAACCTGGAGTATATCCGGGCAGCGAGGAGGCTTAATCCCCATCAGGCAAGGTGGGCCATGTTCTTTACGAGGTTTCACTTTACCCTCTCGTACATTCCAGGTTCCCGGAACCGGAAGGCTGACGCACTGTCGCGTCTCTACGACACCGAGGAGCGGACCATCGATCCTACTCCCATACTCCCCGCCTCCTGTCTGGTGGCACCGGTGGTATGGGAGGTGGATGCGGACATCGAGCGGGCGGGTCGGTCAGAACCCACTCCACCTCAGTGTCCCGTGGGCCTGAAATACATTCCGCTTGGTGTTCGCGATCGCCTGATCCGATGGTCCCACACTCTACCCTCCTCGGGTCATCCTGGGGTGGAACGGACAGAGCGGGGCCTGAAGGGGAGGTACTGGTGGCCCACCTTGGTTGAGGATGTTCGGCGTTATGTCTCTTCCTGTTCGGTATGCGCCCAGTGCAAGGCTCCTAGACACCTGCCTCGAGGGAAATTACAGCCCCTCCCCGTTCCACAACGGCCTTGGTCTCACCTCTCGGTGGATTTCCTCACGGATCTCCCGCCGTCCCAGGGGAACACTGCGATCCTGGTCGTTGTGGACCGGTTCTCTAAGTCCTGCCATCTGCTCCCTTTGCCCGGTTCACCCAAGGCCCTGTTCACCCATGTCTTCCGGCACTATGGGGTGCCCGAGTACATCGTATCTGATCGGGGTCCCCAGTTCACGTCCAGGGTGTGGAGATCGTTTATGGAGAGGCTGGGGGTCTCGGTCAGCCTGACCTCGGGTTTCCACCCCGAGAGTAATGGGCAGGTAGAGCGCATTAACCAGGATGTGGGCAGGTTCCTGCGGTCGTATTGCCGGGACCGGCCAGGGGAGTGGGCGCAGTTCGTACCATGGGCCGAGATGGCCCAGAACTCTCAGCGCCACTCCTCTACTAGCCTGTCACCCTTCCAGGTTGTATTGGGGTATCAGCCGGTCCTGGTGCCATGGCAACAGAGCCAGACGGAGGCTCCTGCGGTGGAGGCATGGGTGAAGCGCTCTCAGGAGACCTGGAATGCGGTCCAGGAGTGTCTAAGGAGGGCTGGTGAACGACACAAAGAGAGCGCTGACCGCCACCGCAGTGAAGCCCCCGTGTTTAACACGGGGGACAAAGTCTGGCTCTCGACCCGGAACCTGCCCCTCCGCCTGCCCTGCTGGAAGCTGGGTCCGCGGTTTGTGGGGCCGTTCAAAGTCCTGAGGAGGATAAACGAGGTGTGTTACAGGTTACAACTCCCTTCATATTACCGCATTAACCCCTCGTTTCATGTGTCTCTCCTCAGGCCGGTGGTAGCTGGTCCGCTGCAGGACGATGAGGTGCTGGAGGTCCCCCCGCCCCCCCTGGACATCGGGGGGGCCCCGGGGTACACAGTCAGAGCCATCCTGGACTCCCGACGTCGGGTAGGGGGCCTGCAGTACCTCGTGGACTGGGAGGGGTACGGTCCGGAGGAGAGGTGCTGGGTTCCGGCAGTGGACGTTCTGGATCCACCTATGCTGCAGGAATTCCACCGTCGCCGTCCGGATTGGCCGGCGCCTCACCCTCCGGGCCGTCCCCGAGGCCGGCGTCAGGGGAGGGGTACTGTCACAGTATCCAACGAAGGTGGCGCCCCTCCTCGGTCGGGCGGCGCTCGGCGGTCATTGTCGCCGGCCTATTAGCTGCCACCGATCTATGTTTCTGTGTCTTTTGGTTTTGTCTGTCTATCCCGCACCTGTTTCGTGTCTGTCATTAGTGGGGGGTTATTTAGTGTGTATTTTCAGTTTGGGTTCTCGTTCTCCCTACACCACCATCAGCTGCTCTACAACCTGCGCCACCACCATCACCGATGACGTCCAGCACCAGTGGAATTAAACTCTCTCTCCCGAGGGAATACGATGGGTCGGCTGCCGGGTGTAAGGGGTTCCTGCTTCAGTTAGAACTTTACCTGGCGACTGTTCACCCTACTCCCTCGGGAGAGGAGAGAGTCAGCGTCCTCGTCTCCTGTCTTACTGGGAGAGCCCGGAATGGGCCAACGCAGTCTGGGAGGGTCCAGATTCGGCTAGGGACCACTACCCAGAGTTCACTCGTCGCTTCCGGGCTTCCGGCTGCAATTGACTCTGAAAACACGCGCTCACGCTACACCTCTTATCTCATGCTGGAATCCCCAAAAAGTGTTGTTTTTTTGTGTGCTTTATTTTTAATGAATTGTGTGCAGGTATGAATATGAAGGCGGTATTTCGCCATTACTTATGGGCGTCTGCTGCAAGCCCAAAGAAAGCCCCTCCTACTCGTAGCCACACTACGGTAAAAGTTGATACAGACTGCGCTCGTGCATTGTCATCGAGCTTCACTGACAGAATTTAGTGTTCAGCAGCTCTCGGACTCCCGTCATTTTACAACTTAAGACAAGTCCCCAGAGAGAGTTCAATTCAAAGAAAGAACAAAGTAATTTAGGTAAGCAATGCAGTCCGCGTTATCATTGACATAATTTTTGAATGTATTTATTATGTATTATTTTCATTTTGATTTTATTTATTAATTTTTTATATGTTTTGTATATTTTAGTATTTTTTATAATTGACATAAATTACAATGTGAGGCAGGCTGTTAGGTTTATGTTATTTTATTTATGGAAAACTTAGCTACAGTAGGTAGGTTAGCTTAGCTAATGCTGGCTTGACAAAGAGTCTCAAGTTCCTCCTAAAAAGTGTAAAACCATCCCCCATTTGTTTACTTTGGATATTGGGGAACACAGTCAGTCATCCCTCTCTCCTTTGAGAAATGATGATGGTGGTGATGAATTGCATCAGGTAGCTGGCTTGTAACTATTGATTTTTAGAGATTGAATCAATCTCATAAATTACATCAAACAATCAAACCAGATTGGAGTTTAGCTAATGCAGTCAATCTCTGTTTTAAGGATGTTATCTAAAGTGGCAGGGAAGAGAACATTCATTTCAATGTGGGCAGCAAAAGATCAGCCCACAACAACAAAAAAGGCACCAGCAATCGTTCAGAGAAGCCAGAGAGAGAACTGGGCCCTATCCTTTAGAGCAGCTAGAGAGAAAGGATGACAGAGAGACAATACAGCAGACCCAGCCAGAGACGGCAGCAAGAAAATAAGTGGTCAAAAAGCAAAGAGCCCTAAGTGTAGCTGCCAAGTATAAGTCCATGTTTAAAAATGAGTGGACAGCCAAATGGCCATTTGTATATAATGGAACCATGAGCATGCATTATTGGTGTTCAATATGTCGACAGGAGAACACATGTTCTAACCAAGACATTACAGATGTTATCAGACATATTAAGAGCCAGGGCCACCAGGAGAAACATAAGGTTCTGCAGTCTGCAAGTGACATTGCCTGGTTTTCTGTCTCGGTAGCCACTTCTGTTGGTGGGATGTCTACACAAGAAGCCAAGGTACACTATCAGTGTAAATCAGGGGGAGTGTAGAGCTTAAGACTGCACTGGATGGGCAACATCTGGAAAAAAAAAACAGAATGTAACATGAACACATGTAACACTGTTAAATCTACTACAAATAACCATTTTTTGTTGCAGACAAGGAGGGCAAAGGTTAAGGTGGCCTTGTCATTGGTTGAGCACAATGTGCCGATGGAGGTGGCAAATCACCTGGGGCCTCTGTTCAAGGAGTGTTTCATTGATTCCCAGATTGCTAAAGACTACAAGTGTGCCCGCACAAAGACCACCTGTATAATCAACAAAGCTGTCGCACCACACATCAAAAATGTACTGGTGATGAAGATGAAAGACAATCTGTACACGATCATCACCGATGGATACAGGAAATCCCACACCAAGCTATCTCTGAAAGTTGGCAGCCTTGGGCCTATCTAGAAAGTAGAGAGAGTAGAGTAGTTGGCATACTTTAATGATCCCAATTTGGGAAATGATTTCATCAATCAGCATCCTCAATAAATTACAAGGACTAGACACATATGAATGACAAACATGATAAAAAAAATACATCATCCGTATGAAGGCACTTGCACCTTAGAGAGAGAGCTGATTTAAAAAGGTAAGAAATTCAGATTTCTATCTTACTGGGCAAACAAGCAACAACCCTGATGAGGACAGCTTGTCTGTCGAAACGTTGGATATTAGGTTATTCAATTATTGTATCTGAGCTCCTAGAGTGTGCGGCTCTTCTTTAATTTTTCAAACAAGCAACAACAACATTCATATTAAGAAGCATGGTTGGGTGCGTTACTTTCTAAATGTAATCCATTACAGTTATTAGTGAGCCTACCTGTCCAAAATTGTAATCATCCATGTAATTTTTGGATGACCCAAATTCAGTAACATAATCTGATTTCTTTCAGTTACTTTTGGATTATTTAATTAGAAGAAGACAAAAGGGATCCAGCAAATACATTTGGTGTCATGATAGTGGTAACCCTAACCTTAACCACACTGCTAACCCTGATGCCTAACCCTTACCTTAAATTAAGACCAAAAAGAAGGAAAAAAATCATTAATGTTTACAATATAGCCAATTTTGACTTTGTAGCTGGCCCATCTAGCAGAAATCGCTCAGTTCTGCTT
The DNA here is from genome assembly GCF_901001165.1 of Salmo trutta. Lineage (NCBI taxonomy): Eukaryota > Metazoa > Chordata > Actinopteri > Salmoniformes > Salmonidae > Salmo > Salmo trutta. Next base: position 32,707,486 of record NC_042972.1, on the reverse strand, counting down.
CAAGGACAAGACTCATTCCAATAAACGTCAACCTGCTTAAGAGGCATTAGAAGAAGACAAAATTGAATATTACCAATTAAACAACATCTATTGCAGGATAAATCAATGTTAGAGTTTACTGCTGGCCATAACAGCCAGGTCACACATGATACAAGTCAGTATTAGACTAGCCCAACCTCCACAAATGGATGTTGCATTTTACTTTCTGTGTTATTTATCTAGGATTCGTATAACCCATCGCTTTCTACTACAGATAATAATACGTTTAGACTGTATCTTTACATTTAAAAAAAATAAAAAGTCAGTCAGATTTCCAGTCATTCCAATTAATTGAATATCCCTTGATCTTCAAGAATTGGACTTGTATATATAGATTAGCCAAATATTTTTTACCTGAGCATAACCCTAAAACGAAGTACTAATTATCTGAATCTATTGTTTTTTATTTTGTTGCCATGGAGGACTGATTGGGCTCGTTGCTTTGAGTTGAAAAATAAATGCTGCTCTCGGAATGACATATTTTGAGCACTACCGAAAAGGGCTAACAGTATTAGCATGTGAAAAACTAGATGGTCATTTTTCATGAAGAAAAGAAAAGCCCCACTCTTGGTCGTCTTAAATAAACTTGTTTTTGACAGTATGGAACACAATGCCAAGGGTAAGTTGAGAAGGGAGGAACTCAAACTTTAATTCCATAGGCTGGGATCAGTAATATGCAGCTGTTGCAAGAGCTCAGGCCATCCTACCAATGCTAGATTACGGAGACGTAATTTATAGATCGGCAGGTAAGGGTGCTCTCGAGCGGCTAGATGGGCATTACCATTCGGCCACCAATGTTCCTTATACATCACTGCACTCTATACTCTGAAAACTGGTTCTCTGTATAACTGTCGCAAGACCCACTGGTTGATGCTTATTTATAAAACCCTCTTAGGCCTCACTCCTCCCTATCTGAGATATCTACTGCAGCCCTCATCCTCCACATACAACACCCAATCTGCCAGTCACTTTCTGTTAAAGGTCCCCAAAGCACACACATCCCTGGGTCTTTCCTCTTTTCAGATCGCTGCACCAAGCGACTGGAACGAGCTGCAATAAACACTCATACTGGACAGTTGTTTCTCAATCTTTTCAGTCAAAGACTCAATCATGGACACTCTTACTGACAGTTGTGGCTGATTTGCGTGATGTATTGTTGTCTCTACCTTCTCGTCGTGCTGTTGTCTGTGCCCAATAATGTTTGTACCATGCTGTGTTGTGTTGTCATGTGTTGCTGCCTTGCTATGTTGTCTTCGGTGTCTCTTTATGTGGCGATTTGTGTTTTGTCCTATATTTAGGAGGCATTTTGCCTTTTGGTAAGCCGTCATTGTAAGTAAGAATTTGTTCTTAACACACTTGCCTAGTTAAATAAAGAAAGAGCGCATTTTTCACTGGCTGTCCAATTCTACATTGTAGAATAATAGTGAAGACATCAAAACTATGAAATAACACACATGGAATCATGTAGTAACCAAATAAGTGTTCAACAAATCAAAATAGATTGTATATTTGAGATTCTTCAAAGAAGCCACCCTTGCCTTGATGACAGCTTTGCACACTCTTGGCATTCTCTCAACCAGCTTCACCTGGAATGCTTTTCCAACTGTCTTGAAGGAGTTCCCACATATGCTGAGCACTTGTTGGTGGCTTTTCCTTCACTCTGCTGTCCAACTCATCCCAAACCATCTCAATTGGGTTGAGGTCGGGTGACTGGAGGCCAGGTCATCTGATGCAGCACTTCATCACTCTCCTTCTTGGTCAAATAGCCTTTACACAGCCTGGAGGTGTGTTGGGTCATTGTCCATCAAGGCCTTGGAGGCGGTCAAAAAATTAAAGTGGTGAAGAAGGCACGGCAGCGACTCTTCAGGCTGAAGAAATTTGGCCTGTCCCCAAGGACCCTCACAGAGTTTTACAGGAGCACCATCGAGAACATACTGTCAGGCTGCATCACGGCCTGGGACGGCAACTCCACCACCACTGACAGCAGGGCCCTACAGAGGGTGGTACGCTCAGCCGAACACACTATTGGGTGCTCACTGCCTGTCTTCCAGGACACGTACAACACCAAGTGTCGCAGGAAGGCCAAGAAGATCATCAAGGACCTCAGCCACCCGAGCCACGGCCTGTTCTCCCCATTTCCATCACTCAGACGCGGGCAGTATACGAGTATCATGGCAAAAATGTTCAGACTGGCCAATAGCGTCTACTCCCAGACCATCAGACTGCTGAATAGCCACTAGGTAGTTACCTCCTCCCCCTGTCCCCCGAACTTCCTGCCGCTCCCCCTATGAATGTTCTTCCGCCCCCTTCCAACAGACACTTACCCTGCCCCCCCATCGGATTATTTATTTATTTATCACCTTTATTTAACTAGGTAGGCCAGTTGAGAACAAGTTCTCATTTACAACTGCGACCTGGCCAAGATAAAGCAAAGCAGTGCAATAAAAACAACAACATAGAGTTACACGTAAACAAACGTACAGTCAATAACACAATAGAAAAATCTATGTACAGTGAGTGCAAATGTAGAAGATTAGGGAGGTAAGGCAATAAATACGCCATAGAGGCGAAATAACTACAATTTAGCATTAACACTGGAGTGATAGATGTGCCAGTAGAGATACTGGGGTGCAAAAGAGAAATAAGATAAATAACAATATGGGGATGAGGTAGTTGGGTGTGCTATTTACAGATTGGCTGAGTACAGGTACAGTGATCGGTAAGCTGCTCTGACAGCTGATGCTTAAAGTTAGAGAGGGAGATATGTCTCCAGCTTCAGTGATTTTTGCAATTCGTTCCAGTCATTGGCAGCAGAGAACTGGAAGGAAAGGTGGCCAAAGGAAGTGTTGGCTTTGGGGATGACCAGTGAAATATACCTGCTGGAGCACGTACTACGGGTGGGTGTTGCTATGGTGACCAGTGAGCTGAGATAAGGCGGGGCTTTACTTAGCAAAGACTTATAGATGACCTGGAGCCAGTGGGTTTGGCGACGAATATGTAGCGTATCATTGCTACAGTTGTAAACGTGTATATATTATTATTGTAATTTGTATATTTTATTATTGTCTCATTCATTCCCTTTTTTGACCTGCACTGTTGGAGCTCGGAGCATAATAATTTAATCTAATACAGTGCATTCGGAAAGTATTCCCCTTTTCCACATTTTGTTACGTTCTTATTCTAAAATATATATTTTTTAAATGTTTCATCAGTCTACACACAATACCCCATAATGACAAAACAAAAACATTTTTTTACATTTTTTTTGCAAATAACAAAAAAATATATAGAAATAGCTTATTTACATAAGTATTCAGACCCTTTGCTATGAGACTCGAAATTGAGCTCAGGTGCATCCTGTTTCCATTGAAATGTTTCTACAACTTGATTGTATCACGTTTTAGGGAAGACCCAGATGCAGACAGTGTCGAAGTAACAAAAGTTTATTACTAGAATAGGGACAGGCAAAACGACAGGTCAAGGGCAGGCAGAGGTCAATAATCCAAATCAGAGTCAAAAGGTACAGAACGGCAGGCAGTCTCAGGAACAGGGCAGGCAGAGGTCAATAATCCAGGGCGGTGTGACAAGGTATAGAACGGCAGGCAGGCTCAGGGTCAGGGCAGGCAGAATGGTCAAACCCGGGAAAACTAGTAAACAGGAACTATAGAAAAAGACAGGAGCAAGGGGAAAACCACTTTTAGGCTTGACGGACAAAACGAACTGGCAACAGACAAACCGAGAACACAGGTATAAATACACTGGGGATAATGGGGAAGATGGGCAACACCTGGAGGGGTGTGGTGACAAGCACAAACACAGGTGAAACAGATCAGTGTGTCACAGATTGGAGTCCACCTGTGGTAAATTAAATTGGTTGGACATGATTTGGAAAGGCACACACCTGTCTAGATATTATGTCCCACAGTTGACAGTGCATGTCAGAGAAAAAAACCAAGCCATGAGGTTGAAGGAATTGTCCTTAGAGCTCCGAGACAGAATTGTGTCGAGGCACAGATCTGGGGAAGGGTACCAAAAAATGTCTGCAGCATTGAAGGTCCCCAAGAACAAAGTGGCCTCCATCATTCTTAAATGGAAGAAGTTTGGAACCATCGAGACTCTCCCTAGAGCTGGCCACCCTGCAAAACTGATCAATCGGGGGAGAAGGGCCTTGGTCAGGGAGATGACCAAGAACCCGATGGTCACTCTGACAGAGCTCCAGAGTTCCTCTGTGTAGATGGGAGAACCTTCCAGAAGGACAACCATCTCTGCAGCACTCCACCAATCAGGCCTTTATGGTAGAGTGGCTAGACAGAAGCCACTCCTTAGTAAAAAAGCACATGACAGCCCGCTTGGAGTTTACCAAAGGGCACCTAAAGTACTCTCAGACCATGAGAAATAAGATTCTCTGGTCTGATGAAACCAAGATTGAACTCTTTGGCCTGAATACCAAGCGTTATTATTGTTGCGTCTGGAGGAAACCTGGCACCATCGCTATGGTCAAGCATAGTGCCAGCATCATGCTGTGGAGATGTTTTTCAGCGGCAGGGACTGTGAGACTAGTCAGGATTGAGGGAAAGACGAACAGCGCAAAATACAGAGAGATCCTTGATGAAAAGCTGCTCCAGTGTGCTCGGGACCTCAGACTGGGGCAAAGGTGTTCACCTTTGGGACAAGTCTTTGAATTGCTTGAGTGGCCCAGCCAGAGCCTGGACTTTAACCCGATCTAACATGTCTGGAGAAACCTGAAAATAGCTGTGCAGCAACGCTCCCCATCCAACCTGACAGAGTTTGAGAGAATCTGCAGAGAAGAATAGGAGAAACTCTCCAAATACAGGTGTGCCTAGCTTGTAGTGTCATATCCAAGAAGACTCGAGGCTGTAATCGCTGCCAAAGGTGCTTCAACAAAGTGCTGAGCAAAGGGTCTGAATACTTATGTAAATGTCATATACATTTGCAAAAAATTCTAATAATCTGTTTCTGCTTGGTCATTATGGGATATTGTGTGTAGATTGATGAGGGGGAAAAAACTATTTAATCCATTTAGAATAAGGCTATAACGTAAAATGTGGAAAAACACTTTCCGAATGCACTGTATGTGAGAGACTTTTTAACATTTATTTCACCTTTATTTAACCAGGTAGGCCAGTTGAAAACAAGTTCTCATTTACAACTGCGACGTGGCCAAGATAAAGCAAAGCAGTGCGACACAAACAACACAGAGTTACACATGGAATAAACAAACGTACAGTCAATAACACAATCAAGAGTCAAGAATCAAGATGCATCAAGAGACACCAGAATGCCACATTTCAACTGATATCATGCAGTTAAATCAACGGAACCTATTCTGATAGTTCTCAGGCTCTGCATGGCCTTATTTGGATGTACCATGCAATCACATTTTCTCTTTTGGACACAGAAACACACACACACACACACACACACACTGTACAGCAGTAGTGCCACCCTGTGGCAGATAAGTAAACAGCCGATCTAAACTGTTTCGTATACTGCCTTTAACATTACTACCACTGCCAAAGTTCTAGTTTTAGGAATACAAATATGTGATTGAGCTTGATTTTCACCCAGGTCAGTATAAATGTTTGAAGTCAATCTGCATTATTAGACATGATCAGTGACTGTACCCGACTCTTTCGCAGTCTTATGATTGATATTTTATCCTTCAAACGATTTTACTACTTTTTCCCAACCACTTGATTTTCATAAATCCTCCACTCATCAACATCTTTAGGTTAACAAAAATTAGACTTCTAGTGGGCTGCAGCCTAAATGGAACTATCTTTGATGAATACAAGGGCAGCCCAGTTTCGTAAAAATACAACACTGGTGAAAAGGGAATTGCCAAGAGTGTGCAACAAATCATTGCATGAAAGATAGACAGCCTACAGGGAATAAAAAACGACCATCTTTTCCTCTGAATGAAAAAGCTGGACTATGTAGGTACTAGGTCCTATGTGCCATGTAATGTGCAACACGTGGGTCAGTTTGGGAAGATGGCAGTCTTTAGCGGAGCCACAAACTCGATACACGACATTCTGTTGATGAGAATCCATGGGAGTTGGATTAAACCGGTCTGTATCCCGGAAATTGTTTAGGATTTGAGGTAAATGCTGCCGGGAGATGCTGTCGCCGCAAGAGAAAACAAGCAGAGAACCAGAAAAATAAAATCACAGAATCGAGGCCTATCGTGACAGGTAAGGAAGATTTTCAAAAAAATATTTGTGTAGATGCTGTTTCTACAGATGGTTTGTTTAAATGCTTTTAATTAAGTGTATAGCTGACGATGCCATCAGCCAGATAGGCTAGCTAAATGATTAGCTGTAGGAATAGTGAATGTTTCTGGGCGGTGGGTACCATAGCAACCGCTTAAGAAACATTATTAATGTAACTAGCCAGCCAGCCATGCTAAAACGTGGAATTGAGAGTAAACATATCTACAATGTTTGCATTCGATATGATTTAGCTAGGCACCATTGAGTAATATTTTATGTTCTTTACTATTTTGTTTTTGTTATAGCGAACTGTCACTGTCGGTCTTTCTGATTCCGGTAGCTAGCTAGCAAACGTTAGGTATCTGAAAGCAATTGGCTAATTACAGTAGTAACGTTCGTTAACAACTTTATCAGTTGGCAGGCTGGCCAGACAACTAGCTAGTGGTCGCTGAGCTCAAACTAGCCAACTAAATGAGCCATCTGACTAACGTCGAATAGCATAACTAGCTAGCTAACCCTTTCATCTGTGCTAACCAAATATTATTTTTGCTAACGTAGTACAGCTTACAACCCCCACCAAATGAACAAATAGCTAGGTAACGTTAGCTAACTATGTACAGTAACGTTACAAGCACGAATAAAGTCTGTTTGGTGGTTAAAATAACTTGCATAACCAATGTATCTATAAAAGTAACTAGCTTTTTAGGCTGTCACACTGTAAGCAAGTAAAGTAGCTAACTAGATGTTTCGATACACATTGACTGAGTGTTAGTGACTTTCTTCTGTACATAAACTTAGCCAAATGTATCTTGGTTTTGCCCAGTTAGTCTTTAATTGTTATGTACTTGGCTGGTAGCATATTTGCTTGTATTGCAATCTAGCTCTACCAACCAACTATCCTAAATTACAGACAGTATAGGCCTAGTCCACAGTCTTGAAGAAATTGATAGCTAAGTGTTCAACAAAAGGCCATTGTCTCTAGCTCCATTTCATGTCCCCTGAAATTGCTGGGCTTGGCTCAATGAGGGCCAGTTGCACTTCAGGAATTTTCATCTACTATGCATTTCCTGGAACTGTGAATGTGTGTACAGAAGAACAACTGATAATTTAGAGGCTCTTCTCTACCTCTTTGTTTTTTCCTTCGGTTAGCTGGTGTTAGAATGGATGACGACTGCAATGGCCATCCCTACATGTCAGGTATGGAGGGCAGGGCATGGACAGTCCTTTGTATTAGCTGACTTACTGACCTTATGGTTGTGACATTATTGAGATGACTGAATGGACTGTCAGTAGGCCTGTGTGGTGTGTGTCTGTCTGTGTGTGTGGACTGCAGGCAGTGGAGAATCTTCAAGGGAGTTTTCTGGGGCCATTGGAGGCCGCACAGTGAGCACCCCCAATAGCCAGCACACTTCCCCCAGCCGTTCTCTTAGTGGTCAGTTCCAATTAGTCAATTCCTTTGTTGTAGAAGTAGTGAACTTTATTATTCCCAAGGGAGAGTATGGTAGTTGGTTTTGTGGCTCAGATGTTTTTATTCTACTTTAGCAAGCACAGCCGTGTCTCTGCTCTCATCATATATCCTTCTCCTGGTCTATTCACTGTCTCTCTCCAGCCAACTCCATCAAAGTGGAACTGTACAGTGACGAGGAGGTGGGCCGTGGCACAGGGCCAGAGGATGAGAAAGGGGACAAGGTGGAGGAGGATGATTCTGAGCAGGGAGGAGAGGCAGGAGGCGGCTACAGGGAGCTGGCCAGTCCGGAGCCCATGTCACCAGGAGGTGCCATACGGCTGCCCAATGGGAAACTCAAGTGTGACGTCTGTGGGATGATCTGCATTGGGCCCAATGTCCTCATGGTGCACAAACGCAGCCACACAGGTGACTGACCAATTAATTGAGTGATTAGTCCTTTATAAGATTAGTTTGCGGAGCAAATCTGCCCCGAAACCAGGTTGACATTGTGATTTGGGCACGTGACTGGGAGTGAAACTGATTTCAAATTACTCAAACTGGTTTGAAATTTGGTTTGTACGGAGTCGGGATGTGTAAACGGGTATGTGCCTCCTCCAGGTGAGCGGCCATTCCAGTGCAATCAGTGTGGGGCCTCCTTTACCCAGAAGGGGAACCTGCTGCGTCACATTAAGCTGCACTCAGGGGAGAAGCCCTTTAAATGTCCCTTCTGCAGCTATGCGTGCCGCAGACGGGACGCTCTCACCGGCCACGTCCGCACTCACTCAGGTGAGAGGGATACACATACTGTACACACATTATCGCACACACTTGGGTGATGAAAAGAGGGTCTGAGTTGAGCCTGTCAGCTCCTGAGCAAAGTACACACATATTCTGTATGTACTGTATTTACGGTATGTTTACTTTGTCCCCAGTGTCGTCTCCCACAGTGGGAAAGCCCTATAAGTGTAGTTACTGTGGACGCAGCTACAAGCAGCAGAGCACCCTGGAAGAGCACCGCGAATGCTGCCACAGCTACCTGCAGAGCCTGGAGACACAGAAGCCAGCCAGTGCTCACACTCAAGGTAGTGGCGAACAAACTCTCACACACGCACACAGAGCAACCTATAGAGCCTTGATGACATTTAAATCACATTCATACATACACAAACACTGCATGTTACTGCTTTTATCTATGGTGTGATCATGTCTTCTATAGTAGAGGAGCTGAGGGACCTGGAGTTCATGCCTGACACCCTGCTGCAACCTTCCTCAGACAAGATTACGTTCATCGATCGGCTGGCCAACAGCATCACCAAACGCAAGAGATCCACACCACAGAAATTTGTAGGTCAGCACTTAGTTGGAATGTGTAAAGGGGTGGGATGAGCAAAGACACCACTCACACACGCATACAGGTAACACAAAGGGTACAACATCATTGATGAGATCAGGTGTCTGTTTTAAAAAAAAAACAATATTATTTTTTTTTTACCTACCTTCACATCACTAGTTTCTCTGAGTTGTGGTACAGTGTGATTCCCTGCCTTCTATCTGCCCTGCAGGACAGAAGCACTTGCGCCACAGTCTACCTGACACGCCTTACGAGCTCAGCACCGCCTTTGACAAGGACGGGGAGACACACCACGGTCTGGACCAGCCACACTACACCGGCCTGGGAGGAGGCTACCTGGGGGTGCCAGGAGCTGGTGGATCTGAAGGCCTCCGACCCCTATGGCTGCCACCCCCTCACCCCTCCTGTCTGTCAGAGCTCCGGCCAGTCATCAGCTCGGCTCACACCCCCATGGCGCCGCTGGGGCCGGGGCTGGACTGCATGGGGGCTGGCCTAGGGTCCACAGGAGTGGGGGGCAGGGAGGCTGCAGAGGGTCACGAGGACCTACCTCTTGGCCGCAGCCACGCCCCTTCGCCTAGCAACGTTTGCCAGGACTCCACAGACACTGAGAGCATGCCGGACGAAGTGTTAAGCAATGTGACGCCTGCCCTGCCTCTCCACAACAACAATCACCACCTCCACTCCAACCACCACCCACCTCCTCCGCCCCTACTGCACCACAGGGGTAGGGACAGACACAGCCCAAGCCACGCCAGGGAGAGGGAAGAGGATGGCAACTCTGCCATCCCCCCGGCCCCAGGCTCCCCCACATCCAGGGAGGCGTTTCAGGTGGTGGACGGAGAGGGGCACGTGTTGCGCTCCTTCCGCTGCGAGCACTGCCGCGTGCTCTTCCTGGACCATGTCATGTTCACCATCCACATGGGCTGCCACGGCTTCCGCCAGCCCTTTGAGTGCAACATCTGTGGCCACCGCAGCCAGGACCGCTACGAGTTCTCCTCGCACATTGTCCGCGGGGAGCACCTGCTAGGCTGAGGGATGGCTAGGTGGGCCTCTGTACTTAGGTTTTGTTTGTTTTTTACTCTGAGAGAAGGGCCTGCTTGGGTTTGGTCTGCATCACAATAGGGGGTAGGGGTAGTACGAAACTGCTTTTAGTAAATTATTTGTGCAAAGGCGTTGATACTGTTAACACATAAACCTTGACTTCAAATAGGCACATTAGGTCAATTGCATCACTTAAAGGAAAAAGAATCCTCACCACTCTGAATGCACTTTTCAAAATGCATGAATTCTTAATGAGAAAATGCACTTTCAAAAAGATTTTATTCTGAAGTAAAGGGAGTGAATGCACTTTTTTTTATCCTCAAAGTGCCTTTCTCTGCTGTGGTCTACCTTTCCTCTCTTATTTATCCTGGTAAAAACTGGGTGCACAAAACAGCGATGCTACCATCTGGACAATGTGATTTATGTGACATTTTGAGTTGTTTCGTCTACTGCACTTTAATCAATATTTTAACCAAGATAAAAACAAGAACAGTCAGGCTTCCTTGGAATTTGTCAAAGCTCTATTTGAAAAGCACTTAACGGATCTATTCCATTCCGTAACACACCTAGTCCCTGGGGGTGTGGCAGACAGTGTTGTTTAAGATTGTGTATAGATGGTATATATCACTGTTGTTCATTTATTTTAATAAGTTGCGGTGCAGACCGGACCCAGGATCCCAAGTTAAATGTTCAGAAGAGATTTGAGGGGTTGGCCTCAATGAGGAGTGCACTTTCCAATTTCAGTTTGTGTATAGGTGTGTATGTTTGTTATTTTGGAAGTTAAGTTAAATGAGAGTTTTAGGCTTTTAGCAGTGTGAATGTCGTGGAATGGGGTGCAGTATGTTTTTCTTTCCTTTAATTGCTTTTGTTGCACTGAGATACCTGCCGAGATAGTTCAATATAAATTATTTTATAGAAGATTACATTTATGGCCTGCCCCTTTCTCTGTGCAGCATGTTGAAAGAAATAAAACGTTTTTAAAACTCATTCCACAAAAGAAGAGAGCCACTGCCACTATTTTGGAGTTGATGTCAACAAAGGGTGGGGATAAGATTTTTGGCCATTTTAGGTCCTTGATATCCCACTGCTTTGTGTACTACGAAACAAACCTAAACATGATTATTATTTACAAGTGAGACCTAAAACAATTGTATATTCATTGTACTGTGCCTTTCATGACGTTGACCTGGGGGACATGTATTAACAGCCATGTCTTGCCAACATATATCTTTGGATGAGAAGATGTAGTTATTTTGACGATATAACATGAAATATCCTGTCTGCCCATGCTGAATTCTAGATTGCCCTTCACTAGTCACTTTGATTTGCACAGTCACTCATTTCTTAAGTAGCCTAATCATGATGTAAATTGTATTACATTGTCCAAAAAGGAAATAAACATGTTTAAAAAAGCATTCGGGCATATAAAAGATTTTAAAATATTCAGTTGATAAGTACATGTCCACAAGATTGTCACCTGCTGCTAAGGTGTAAATGAGTAGTGTGTCATAAATGAGTAGTGTGTGTGGTTGTTCACAGTCCTCGGTGGTTGAGATTGAGAACGTGGTTCTTCCGAAGTGACGTTGAAATGCATATTCTTGTTCATTGATTTTCCTTTTTTCTCATTGGACTTGTTTTTATAGAGCACTGATGTTGGTAAACATTTTCCTTGGAATCATGACTCATTTAGATCCCTTTGGTCAACTTTGACTACCAAGATGTATAGTTTGTATTTTATTTTCCACAACAATGCTTTGCTCAAAGGAACTTGATGAATACGCACTTGTGAATTTAAAAAAGCACTTCCATTGAGAGATTAGGAGAGTGAGGGTAAGGGATCAGTTAGGTCCTGATTGGTTTTGGCAGTTGCCTTACTCGTTTACCTAATCTCTTGGTCTTCACAGTGAATGAACTTGGAAGCCTGTGGGGTGTATAGCTCTTGATTAGGGCCCCAGAGTTTTCTATGGTCAAGCAAAACTACTGGCCCTACTTATGACACAGATGAAGTATGACAGACTGGAAAATCTGCCATTGGATTTCTTTTAAAAATAAATGACACTTTACCTCATAATTGCCTCTTGGGGATAAAGGTTTGGTGAATGTTAATTTTTTTGGTGGTTAATTTGACCTTTTATGTTTTGACAGCGACAGCTCTGTATCTTCACTATTTGATATTTTAATACATTTTACCAACAAAAAAAAGGAATGTGGCTTTGAAGTGGAGTACAAGAAAATATCAGAAAAGATCTTAAACTATTTCATAGCACTTACATTGTGCTGAATTACAGGGCATAGTTGCATTAATGTTAATCTGTACTGCTGTTCTAAATGTAATGCCTTATGAACGGATATGTAATTACTCTTCAAAGTAGATAATATTTAGAAGGTAAATAAAAAATGGTTTGATTATTGAACTGATATGGAAGTTGTGCATCGTTTCACACTAATTCGAAGGGCAGGATCTCTCTCCAGATCTGTTGTTTCTCTTTAAAAATCGGTCTATTGTGCCTTACTCCCTGAGGTTCACTGTTTGAGGATGTTGGCTCAACATAGATTTGAGGACAGAACACTTGGTCCATGGTCAATCTCAATAAGAAGTAACAAATGTATGTAACAGATATTAGGGGGGAAAAAACTTTAATGAGTGTTAATTGTAGCTGTTTCACATCAGTCACCAATCCGACACCTAGCTACATAGACATGACCTTGTCGTTCCACAAATCAGGCTGATGGCACAGCACAAAACTCTAGCTTCTGACTCATCTCACAATAGCTTCCATTTACAAATGTGTCTGCGACTTCACTCATCTGTGTTATGATGCAAAAACAGTTTGTTCTGTAAACCAAATGGCATGTACACAATAATGGACATTAACTGCCAAAGATCCAGGTTTGAGATGGCATGATCTATGCATGATATTACGGGTCTTTATAAGAATGAATTCTGCCTGTCCCAGAGTAGATAGATGGCTTGTTCTAACAGAGCTATATTAAAGAGCTTGTCAACGGAAATACTAGCAGAGATGTCTGGGCTTTGGTAAGTGTGAAAATGCCAATTCAGTTAACCTAACCAGACAAGGATAATAGGACAGGATGTCTCATACTTTCCCTGGCAATGACCAGTGCAGTTTCTCTTACATGAAATCCATTTTGACAAGAAGTTAAGCAAATCCTTGGAAAAAAAAAGTAAAGGAGGTGATCCTGGATTTTATTCTTTGGTGTACTACACTGGATTGCCTTTATACTTTTAAAACCTGGTGCATGTGGTAACAATGCGGTCTGCTAAACCTTAAAAGTTTTCACAAAAATCTAAAGTACAAATGAGTAAAGCGTACATTGTATTTCCCCTTAAGTCACCCCAGCTTCAGAGAAAAATATTTTGTTACTGATGTGTGCTTGTTTTTGCCTTTGTTTCAACGTTCCTTTCCTTGTCAAGGTTTCTTGATTGCACTGTGTTTGTGTTCCCTTTGACTTGACTATCTGCTCTGGGACCTTTACTCTTGCCCCTGTGAATGGTGTGAATTCGCTTTAACTGTACCATAATGTAATTAAGTATTTGTGTATTAAGATTAAACTACTGTACATTTTGTACTGTAATGAAGGAGACTATTCCAAATAAATACACTTGACTGGCTGATATTTTCTACAATGATAAGACATTCACATTTATAAAGATGTATATAAATGTTTTGCAAGTGAAAAATATATTCCAATCTGTTTTACATGGGCCGTGGAGAAACTCTGGGTGGGCCACCCTGTAGAAAGAGAACACATTCCATCAGAACAGTATTCCACAATCACATCATGCAATCACATCATGCAATAACAGCCAATGTTAGAGGAAAAGCAAGAATGGAAATGTCAGTTTCTGTATTTGACTGAGGATTCTCTCAATCCAAGCAGATATCCCAGACATGAGGACTTGTGCAGGCCACAGGTGTCAAACTCATTCCCTTGTACTTGATTGATCCATTACGGTCACTGACTATTTGGTTGTCTAGGTCTTAATTGGACAAACTGAAAGGAAATAAAGAAAACTAGCACATATTCAGCCCTCCATGGAATGAGTTTGACACTCATGATCACCATTTAATTGCCATGGCAGAGCTTGGAGTACTCACAACTGGGCCTGAAGCAGGATGGTGGTGTGCGGTCCTTCCTGGCCTCTGTGGAGAGGTTCCTGACCACCTTACAGTGGATGGCACAGCTCACGCAGTAGTGCAGTTTCACATAGAGCTTGGGCAAAACAGGCTTGCCAGAAGAAAGGATGTTTGAGTATGAAGTGTAATAAACCAAGGATCTGGTAGATCTAATTGAGCAAAATACATGCTCCAGTGCCATTCAATGCTGGTCCTGGGGACCAACAGTGTGCCTAATAGCATCACATGACTAATTACCCTCAGACCATTCAACAATCTACTCACATTCAAACACGCTAGCCTCTGAGATATCCCTGACGGCAGCAGCCTCAACAATGTTCCTGATGACAAACTTTTTTTATGGCCTTGTCCTTGTGCAGCGGATAGGCTGCACATGCCCACAGCCCTTCTTGGCATGACCGCAGTTCCGTCTCTTCTTAGTCTATAAACAAAGGCATAATGAATGTCTTGAAACATCAGCAGAGACTCACTGTCGAGTTATTCACAAGTGTTCCTCAACTCTAGTCCTTTGTGTAGGTTCATTTCAGCCAATTAGCTACTCCCATTAGCAAGGCTCAATCAACTGATCTAAAAATGTCACAAATGCTGCGTCAGTAATTTCAGTATAATTAATATAGGTAGAATAATTTGTTAAGCACCAACATACAGTGCATACAAAGAACCAACCTGCGATATACCGACTCTTGGTCAACCAAAACAAAACCCATGTTTCAAGCAAGCTCAAGTTCAGTTTCCTCAACTTAAGCCTTATTCAGCATATCAAAAGAGAAAATGTTTATTATAACTGTTGCCTACGAGTTTCCTATTAGTGCAGTGGTCTTTGCCAGAATGTGCAAGAAACTAGCTAACCAACTACAGTACATACCGTACCGGCAAATTAGCAATCTAGTTAGCTAGCTGGTCCACAGTTATACAATATTCAATTAAAAAGCTTGACTTAATGCATCAACAGTCACAGTACTGTGGAAACTATTTTTATGGCTTTGTTTTTTATTAATATTAATGAGTATGTAAAACAAATAGTTAAGTTGAGTTGTTATATAATCAATTGAAATTTATTTAACGTAACTTTAGACAACTTTAATTCATATTGGGAAATCGACCCTGTGAATTGCCTTTGACTGGTCAGTTGATTCATGAATGATGTCACCACACAGGTTACACAGGGCAGTACAGATTCAAAGTATTTTGTCCATTTTAGATGAGAGGTTGATTGGCACTATCTGTGAGATGATTCTAAACCGTTTGAGTCGTTTAATTACGCGTTCCACATGAACCCTCACGTTGGCTATCCATCTTGTACATGTGGTGTCCTCCACTGACAGCCTCTTTTTGTGAAGGCTGGAATTGCTCATTTGACCTTCCTCTCATGTACCAGATCACGGATTGTGAAGCCCCGGTCAGCCATGACCTCATCATCTGGACAGAGGTTCTCCAGAAACCTAGAATCCAACGTTATATATTTGTTGCTACATCTACCTCGATATGCTGAGGGGATGAGCATCACCAGACCACAAGGTGCAATGACCACCACGTACTTTTTTATTTATTTATCCTTTATTTAACCAGGTTGGCAAGTTGAGAACAAGTTCTCATTTACAACTGCGACCTGGCCAAGATAAAGCAAAGCAGTTCGACACATATAAACACAGAGTTACACATGGAGTAAAACAAACATACAGTCAATAATACAGTAGAAAAATAAGTCTATATACACTGTGAGCAAATGAGGTGAGATAAGGGCAGTAAAGGCAATAAATAGGCCATGGTGGAGAAGTAAATACAATATAGCAATTAAAACAATGGAATGGTAGATTTGACAGTAGATGAGTGTGCAAAGTAGAAATACTGGGGTGCAAAGGAGCAAAATAAATAAATAAATAAATAAATAAATACAGTAGGGGAAGGGGTAGTTTGGGCTATTTATAGATGGGCTATGTACAGGTGCAGTGATCTGTGAGCTGCTCTGACAGCTGGTGCTTAAAGCTAGTGAGGGAGATGTGTTTCCAGTTTCAGAGATTTTTGTAGTTCGTTCCAGTCATTGGCAGCAGAGAACTGGAAGAAGAGGCGGCCAAAGGAGGACTTGGCTTTGGGGGTGACAAGTGAGATATACCTGCTGGAATGCGTGCTACGGGTGGGTGCAGCTATGGTGACCAGCGAGCAGAGATAAGGTGGGACTTTACCAAGCAGGGTCTTGTAGATGACCTGGAGCCAGTGGGTTTGGCGATAGTGTTTATAGTTTAGTTTTACTTGATAGTGTTCTGGGCGTAGTAATGGTTGAACGACTCCCCCCTTGAATCCAGATTCTTGCATTCTGTAAAGCAATTTCGGAGCAGTCGATAATCCAGGTTGTTCCTTGGTAATGGTCCTTAAAACATTGTGGCATTGTAGCACGGATGGTCTCCCTTGGCAACCATGGAATGTACTCCCTCAGACTCTCTTCCATCATGTCAATCCAATAACTAATCACTCAACTGACAATACTCTGGGAAACACTAAACCTTTCTGCTAGGTACTGCTGCAGCAAGTTGAGCTTCAGCTTCATCAGAAGTTGATCTGTCAGGTCTAATTGAAAGCTGCCTTTGTAAAAGGGTAGGAGATGTTCCACCAAGAGGGTAGAAAAGGCAGCAAGAGACAAGCCTGTATGCAGTCAACAGAGTGCTTCATTCCTCAGCAGGGTTTTGTAGAGAGGTGCTGCTGGGCACTGTGTCCCTGCCTCACAGGTAGTGGGCTTTATATGATCACCTGAGCTGAAGTTGTGATCACTTAGAGATGGGTCTTCCCATTGGGTTTGGGCATCCTTTTCTGAAGGCATATCCATTCCTTCTATTCGTGTTGGCCAATCCCCATTTTCAATTTGGTGAAAACCTGAACCTGTTGTGTCATCTGTAAAAAAATCAGTATGGCTTGTTAAACAAGTCAATGGACAATTAATAACAAAACACCACACTGCATGGACGCTCCTAATAATATGTAATAAACATAATAATTAAGTATATGTATTTTTATTGAGTTGTAGAGGAAATAAATTGTGCTATTATGAGACTGCTTAGCTACAAGAGCGAGACACAAAATGAGAGAATGCAAACTGCTCAAGCGTTTGGCTTAACGTTACCTGTCACTGATGACTGCCTGACCAACACCCGCACGTTTTACGAGTGGATTTTAAGATTTTGTGCGGTTCTGTCAGTGTAAAACTTTCAAGCTCTCAACGGAAAGTACAACTTTTGCATGCGCTAGCGTCACGCGAATGTTGCCGGAAATAGAAACACAATTGCAACGAACTCGCTGTGACGTTCCAGAATAAGGCGAATACGTTCCATTTTTTCTGCATCAGAATATAAACGAACTGGACCGGAAGCATGGGTGCCGACCGTACATTTCACAACAATGACAGTTTTTAGAAAATGTATTAGTTTTCAAAATCATGGACAATTCAGCAAAGCACTCACCATTTTGAACAGGAGGACCTGAGGGCTGGGTGCCGACCGAATTATATCTCTCTAGCACCCTGGATGTTGTGAACGACACAGAAAGCACTCATATGTATTTGTTTTAATATATAGTTTGCATAATTATGCTATTATCAAATAAATCAAATGTTTACTTATTTTAGTTCTACAAAATAACAATACTATTTTTCTGCGGAAGGATATGTGGCATCTTTGCTAGTAACATTTACCATTATGCATTTCCATTAATCCGCAATTTATAAACATTTGTTTGTACAATCGAAGTTTCTCTGTTGATGTTGCAAATTGACTGGCGCTTCGCTTCGGCATTCCAATACTTTTCTTTCAATGCTAATTGTAAATTATTTAAATTTGCTAGAGAGTAAAAGCATGCGTTTCGTGTTCCTGTCTGTCCTGGACAGCGAGAAATGTCTCCCAAGAAAGGGCACATTTGCCATTATGTTAATTCGCATTACGCTTGCTTATTTGCATAATGCATCGTTTCTGCAGCTGGGTATTGATAAACCTACTTTGCACATTATCACAAGTTACTAAATTAATTGATTTTATGATATTGTTCATTCATTCATTGATAATGATTGCTTTGTCGATACAAATTTTCCTAGCACTTTATTTTTGGCACATTGGCGGCGCGGTATGTGCAGTCTGGCGCGCCCCCTGGGTGGGTTTAACTCCTAGAATGTTGCTAGGAGACCAAACACAAACTCATTTTGTGGAGATCTCGCTATCATATCTCTAGAATTCACACAGGTAAGACATCGCATCATGTTAGTTGTAGCAAATACATTTACGAGTTGTTTGTAAACTGCATGGACATGGGAGGCTCTGGACAAGACCATATCACAGTGCGAAATTGCGTCATAGAATGAATGGTTAAATTAGCTAGACATTGGTCATGAGGTTTTTACTATGCTTTTGCTTGGTTATTGGACATTGCCAACCAACTTGATGTTAATTAAATGTTTAGGCTGTTTTGTGTGGGTTGCTCATTTTTTAAAAGTAGGTCTGTCTTACCTCTTTAATCTTGGCTTCCCATTCTGAATGAAGAGAGTGAAGTGGGCCGAGTGACACCAAAACAGCACCCCAGGTGGAGCTTGAGAGAGGAACCATGCCAAAGAAGGGTGCAAAAAAGGGGGGAGCAGGGAAGCAGGCAGGGATGACAGAGGAAGAGAGACTCTTGTACATGCAGCAGAGGGCCCAGGCAGAGGATGAAATGGCCAAAAGGAAGGAAGACATGCTAACTCAATTTCTCAAGGTACGTTAAAGAATGTAACCCAATGAATAGTCACACAGCCTGATGCAACTTGTTAACCCTATTCTATTCTCAAAATGTCCTTGCATGACCTCTAAGTACTGTCCCCATCATCTCTACCCGTAATGCAACCAGGATAAGCTGCAGAAGGAGGAGCGCAACAGTGCAGTGAACCTACACAAGTTGACGCAGCAGTGGCGAGCAGTTCTCCGCCAGACACGGGCAGCTGAACTGCGCAGTGACATTGCTGTGCTCAGCCAGACCTTTGAGAGGGTGCTGGACCGGAAGGACAGTGTCATCAAGGTTAGGTATTTATTTATTTCCACAAACATCTGTGAGAGACTTCTTCTTGGTGTGTGTGTGTGTGTGTGTGTGTGTGTGTGTGTGTGTGTGTGTGTGTGTGTGTGTGTGTGTGTGTGTGTGTGTGTGTGTGTGTGTGTGTGTGTGTGTGTGTGTGTGAGAGAGAGAGAGACACACACACAGAAGGCTACTGAGGGGAGGATGGCTCATAATAATGGCTGGAATGGAGTGGTATCAAACACATGGAAACCATGTGCTTGATGTCTTCGAAACCATTCCATGAATTCTGTTCCAGCCATTACGTACTCCCAAATGTAGGTATCACCGGCCGCCTGTGGTGTGACAGTCTCTTTTTCTTTCTCTCTGCTGTAGTGTTTGGTGTGTGACCTGAGTGAGGCAGAGCAGCAGTCAGCCCAGGCCCTGCGCTCTCACCTGGAGTGTGTGGACTGTCTGCTGGCCCTGCAGAAGGGTAGGCTGGCATCCCTGGAGCAGCAGTGGAACAGCGGCCTGGAGGGGCTTAGCTACGAATTCAATTCTGAGAGGTGTGTGTAAAACCTTCTCACACACACCATGACAGATACCTATCCGTCCAGTTCTCTAATAGACAGAGACACTATACACAGTTCTGCACAACAATTAATATAACTGAATTATGCTGCACTAAACTATTTAATTGAAAAGCTTTTCTAACCTTGATGCAAGTTTTATATTTACTAGATAGTGATGCTCTGTGTTGTATGTGAATTGACAGCTGTGTGTGTGTCACAAGCGACTGGTGGCACCTTAATTGGGGAGGACAGGCTCATAGTAATGGATGTAATGGAGTAAATGGAATGGTGTGGAACACATCATTTCCATGTGTTTGATACCATTCCATTCAGTCCATTCCAGCCATTACACACCATTCCAGCCATTGTTATGAGCAGTCCTCCCCTCAGCAGCCTCCTGTTGTGTGTGTGAGAGAGTGTATCTTAAATAATTCCACAGCACCCCCCCCCCCCAAAAAAAAACCTTTGCCTTTTGTGAACTACCACTCGCACTTTGTTGATAGCTTCTTTATTGTGGAAAATTTTACTTACTATGACTAAGATATGTGGTTGTCTCACCTAGCTGTCTTAAGATGAATGCACTAACTATAAATCACTCTGGATAAGAGTGTCTGCTAAATAACTTAAATGTGTGTGTGTGTTTCCCAGGGAGCAGATCCTGTCCCAGCACCAGCAGGAGTGTGCTTACCTGGAGGATGTGACCTTTGCCATGGAGCAGTTCTACATGGAGGTAGATGGGGAGGCTCGCCAGGACTACCAGAGCACCAGAGACGACATCAAGAACAGGGTAGGGGCTGGCTCAGACAACCAGCATCAGAGTTGTTTTTCCCTCTGGTGGGCCTCTTTCATTTCCCCTCTCTCCATTTGCAGATCCTCACAATTGGTCTAGGATAATCTCACCTCTTTAGCATGCTAGCAGATACCCATAGACTTCCAGCCATTGGGCTAACACTAGTTAGCATTGGCTTGCAAAACTACCTCTAACTTCCTTCATACTGGACACAGACATAAAAAATGGTATCCATGAGTTCATCTGAGTTCATCATTTGGGGAAGTAGATAAAGGGCCTCATTGCCAAAATCCCGAAGTATCCCTTTAACCTTAATCATTATGAACAACAGAACAAAACAAGCCTTGAACCAGCTGTTAGGGGATATTGTGTGAGCTGGCTTACATTCCCTGTCTGTGATCTGTGATCTCCTTTCCCTCTCCCATTAGAACATAGAGGAGAAGCATGCGTTGAGGATCCAGTTAGAGGGGACGGTGGAGGGCCTGTGGCGTCAGTTCCAACATGCCCTACGCAGCTACAATGAGGCTACAGAGGACCGTCACATCGCCTTTGAGTCGTTGAGGACCCGCGACCAGCGCAGTGCCCAGGAGATCGACACGCAGATGAGGAGGCTGCAGAAGATGCAGGTCAGTGTAGGGCTACAGAGACTACTTTTCCAATGGGGGCCGATTCAGACTTAGGAAATCTATGCCTTTTTAACATGTTTTGATTGAAACACTTCTCAGTATTTGGTATTCAGACTTACCGTATGCAGGTGCGCAACAAACTCTTTGGGTGTGCCTCCAATATGCGCACTGAATACATTTAATTAAACTGCTGAAAACCCTCCCACTTGTTGGCCAACAGATTTTCTCATGGAGTTTTCAGTACATTTATCAAAAGCCATCCCTTTAAATACGGTGTACCTTTTAATTATCATTTTCTCAAGACTCACTAGAATATATCGAGAGAACGGGTTCAGAGTATTAGAGATCAATGAAGAAAGCCATCAAAATATGTTAATCATATTAGTCTCCGTTTAGTAGATATAAAAATCTGTTGATTATTTAGGTTTAGGAAAGTATTTATGAATCTACCTAATTAATACATTTAAAAAACTGGTTTGGAGTGCCTTTATGCACAACGTATATTGATTAATCAAAAATACATAGGTTTGGTTCATCCTGAAAGTTGCTATATTCAATTGTTCAATCCATGAAATATTGGAAGGGGAGAAAAGTGTAGTCATATAAATCTACCTTAGTTCCATCATCAGTGAGTATTGTGATGACAACAGTCCAGTTGTCGTGAACCGTGTGCCAGGCTCCAGGTTTAAACTGCCACATTTTGTCTGCGTTCCATAATGATTCAAATAGGCTACATGTCCCAAATTATTGGACAATTTGTAATTAAAAATGATTTACTACTGCTAGCGACCCTCCGCAACAACCACATGGACAGGACAGCGTTTACAGAGGAAACAAATAAAGGTCGGCAAAATCAAACAATGGAATGATAGGAAGGGAATTAACCCTAAATTGACAGTTAAATATGTGTGGTTATTACTTATGGTCGCTACCAATAGAAAATTGTAGGAAACAGGAAAAGTTGGGGAATATGATTAAAACATTCTAGAGCGCACAAAGGTACAATCTGGCATGACTGTCATTCTGCTCGGCTTTGCATCTCCAAGATTTATCCTTAAAAGTTAAGGCCATACGATTTAAATTATGCACAGCGGCACAACATTTCGTACTTCACTGTGGGAAAGGGGCATAAATACCTGTCATGTTGATAAGCTTTTCAGTTTGCAGCCATATTACTGATTTCAAATTTGTCTCCATAAGTTAAAATAGATCTAAAACAATTATTTATATTTACAATCCCCTTATCCAAATGGATTACTCATTTACCTAGCTCTTTATCAATTTATAAATGACAGTGCGTGGAGAATGGCGTTATTACTATCGGGTAAAAATAAAGATGTTTTTCCACTTGGAACCGACAGGTTGCTTGACCTTATTCATGGTTTCCTCACGAGTAAAGGTGTTGGAATTATGAGGGAATTAAGTCAAGGTCAGAATAGACGTATCTGTAGACACACCTCTGACACCTCCATTTCTGTGATCACCTCCCCAAACTAATATCTGGCTGTCACATGCATTTCCCCATACTTAAGATCAAGGTCAGAATACGCATAGAGAAAAATGCATAAAAGGGAATTAAGTACCATTTACAGGCGCGTAACTCGGGTCTGAATTCATCCTATGTAGAATACAGGGTCAAGAGGACTACTCTGCAACATTCTACCATATGAAAATAGAATGCTTATATTGCTCATCTGTTATGTGATTGTATTAACTTTATTTGAATACAGTATTCATGCATGCCCTCTGTATGTCAGCATGAGTGCTCGTTTCCCACTGTATGTGTGTGTCTCCCCTCCAGGACTCTATCTCTGCTCTGCGCTCTAGGCTGAACTCCAGCCAGAAGGAGAGTGAGGGGGCAGCAAGGGGCCTGAGGGCGGCCAGGGAGGAGGTGACCCTGCAGGCTCGCCAGCTCAAGGCCCAGCTGAGCCGTGCCCGTGCAGCCGAGAGGGACCAGCTCACCAACCTCACTGTGCACAGCAACGCCGCTGCCAAGAACCTACAGGGCATCATCACTAAGGTGCTAACGTTAATGCATGTGGCCACATACAGTATATACGTTTAGCAGCCAGACATACACACGCTTTGACTTACATAGGCATACATTGACAGCACACTTATGCATGTGTACTGACTGACATTCACTTCCTATGAATTCTCACACCCTGTCCTGTGATGTTATGGATCAGGGGGAGAGGCTGCTGCGTCTGGCTGAGATGTGTCGTAAACTGGAGACAGAACATGAGAAAGTCCTGCCCTTCTACACCTCATCTCTCACTGCTGAGGAAGAGAGCCAGGAGAGAGCTAATGCTATGGAGCCTCCATCTGAGGAGCTGGCACAGGTATTGGTAGTACTGTATTATACACACACTGATCTGATCTTTGACTCCCACCTAACTTCATTTGTAACCTGGTGTGCTCAGGCCATGCTGGACTACCTGGTTCTGGAGCGGTTCTGGCAGCGTTATAACAAGGTTCTGCTGGAACGGTTGTGTTTGGAACGGGAGAGAGGAGCTCTGACCCAGGAGAACCAGCAACTGCGGATCGTACTGCGCCAGTATCTGGATGGCATCTCCGTTAGCGACGAGATCCTCCGACATCGCAACCCCCTGCTGATGGTGTCACGGCCCACCCTCGCCGTTCAACCCACTGCTGACGCCCAACGCAAACGCCACACTGTCATTGAGGCAGCACATGTTGTGCAGCGCACGCTGTAGACACAATAACAGGCTCACGTCACACACCATCACTCCTAGATTAACTTCAAAAGGGGTTTAAGTTGTACACTGACTAGGAGTAACTAACTTCAAACTGCCAGAATGCACTCCTGACAGAACTCAATTCCTTATTCTATTTGTGTGTAAATTCATTCTACCAGGTGTCTTACAATATCCATCAAATAAAAGAGGACTATTCCATCCGATAATAACAGCGTTCCCTTGTTGTTTTTACATTTTATTATTTAAATAGTTCTGAGTTTCCTTTATTTATTCTTGCTCTTCTTGGCCTTCTTCTTGCCTGGCCGCTGGGCATTGGCCTTGTTATAGAGGTAGAGGCCCACCATGCCCAGCAGAGTGGGAACCAGACCCAGACACACTAGGGGGAAGACATCGTTCACCATCTTCTGCCATGGTGTTGCCTGGATCAGTGACATCACCTCCACTTCAAACTCTAGAGCAGCATCAGCTAACAGGACACAGGGAAGAAGAGTGAGAGAGGATCAACTACTGAGTTGTGTGTGTTGCTGTGCTCAGCCAGACCTTTGAAAAGGTGCTGAACTAGCTAGACAGTTAAAAGTGAGACATTTATTGCCGTATTTATTATTGTGTGTATATGCAGATGTGGTTAAGTACCTGGGATGGTGGGAGGGTATCCTCTCTTTCCATAGGCAAGGTGTGGTGGAATAGTGGTCTTGATTTTTTGTCTAGAGAACCATAAGACAGACCGAGGTTATTCTCATAGATTTTCATGTCATCCACTATTTGTGACATTTTACCAAAGTAATTTGAGACAGGATCTTTGATTGCTTCACATAGTGGTAATATCTATATTTGAAACTAATTGTCCTTGCTTAGCCAAGTCATATTGAATTCCTAGTGGAAGTGGTTCTAAATTAATGTAGTCCACTTCAATGTTGTATTGGCAGACCTTGACTGTTTACTTACCCTTCACAAACTCCAACCAAGCTCTGTTCCAGACCTGTTGGAGATACAGTATCACAGTGAATGATGCAATAAACACTGCACTGCAAGTGTGAGCTATATTTGAAGGTATATTTAAGCAATAAGGCACGAGGGGGTGTGGTATATGGACAATATACCACTAAGGGCTGGATACAGCCCTTAGTGGATATTGGCCACATACCACAAACCCCCCAGGTGCATTATTGTTATTATGAACTGGTTACCAACGTAATTAGAACAGTAAAAATAAATGTTATACCCGTGGTATACGGTCTGATATACCACAGCTGTCAGGCAATCAGCACTCAGGGCTAGAACCACCCAGTTTATAGTACTGTTAACTTAAGCTAGTGTTCCTGTTTTATGTGATCAATATATTGTCTAAAACTCTTTTTGAATGGTTGTGATTTTACCAGGGATAACGGTCCTCTTTCCCAACACAACAACAAGGGGGTCCCGGGACAGTGATGAGTCAATCACCTTGCCATCTGCCAGCAGTTTACCCTGTTCAGAGCATTGGAACAATATGGTAGGTGCATGTTAAGAGATTTTGCACGCAAGCTGTGATTCTAATCTAGATGGTTAAGATGCATATCCTGTTCAAGTCACATTAAAATGTGAAACACTTGACAGACTGTTCAACTTTCTTTACAGGAGTGGCTGCACTGGGCACACTGGTTGAATCAATGACCTCGTCGTTTTAATGACATCACGTGGGACCATTCTAGCCAATGAGATGGCAGACACGCATGTGAACAACCCGCACAACGGTTTTCACTAGTTAACAGCCACAGTCAAAATTGGCTTTATCGTAAAAATGAAAAAAATGTGCTTTTTGGTTTTAATGTAAGATTAGCAGTGTGGTTAAGATTAGAAAACGCCACCTACTGCTGAAGACAGATTTTAGACCCAGTTATGCCTCATCCTTTCTGGTTTGGTCATGTTCTCCTGCTCAGACATTGCTGAGGCATGACAGATCTTACAACGCCTGGTTTGGTATTTTACTTATCAAACCACATGTTATAGCAATCTGGTAATGAGCAGGAGTGCTGACGTGTTCCAGCTCCCCCATCACACTACCGAGTAGAATGTTTGGCATGCGGAAAACGTGTCCATTGCACATGGGGTAAAACACGCAATTTACTAGCCATCCCAGATATGATTACAAACTAAGTGTAATGCAAAACTGAAAGTTGCTTTTATTTGACTGGCACACGAATTTCCCCAGTCTTTAGTGAAACGAACTTGCTGCTTCACACCGTGCCACATAGGCAAGATCGTATCGAGGTGCAATGAATCAGCACCACTTCAATTGCAGAGAACACTTTTGACCAGATTTCATAAAAATCGACAGTTGTCTCAATAAGCATGTAGGCTAGGTCTGATGTCAAACAGGGCGTTGCCTAGCCTACCTTTGAAATTGAAAATGTTAGTTAGGCCATTAATTTACACTTTTTTTCTTACCGTATAGTGGATTTGTAGCGTGTCTCCCATTTCTGACATTATAGAGCAAGTTTCGGGTTTCACCTTATGAAGGGGGGGAAATAAAATCAAGTAATATTTGCATTCAAAATAAGACATCGTTTTATTACATAAAATAAGCGATACCTTAATAACAAGCTGATAGGCCTACATTGTTTCAATTTGGTCTGAATGTTGCAATGCATTATTGTATTCGGCTCGTGCAAGAGTCGCCACTTTCCTATCGCTGCGTTGGCGAAAACAGACAGAACTCACCAAGGTTTCCACCAATAACTCTTCCACAACATTTTCCTCGGCTTCAGCATCCTGTGCTGCAACATAAACGAAAGCAGCGAGCATGACTAGGATGACCCCAATCTTGGCTTTCATTGTAAATCCGACCTTTTGGAAAAACTATCCAACTAACTTCAGTGAAGCTGTAGAGCATGCACGTGCCGACGATTGACTATCGAAGGTAAAGCAGGCTAGAGGCCGGTTAAGGATGATGTGTTGTTATATTAGGCTATGGCGATAACGGGGCAGCCGAACCACGGACGTTGTCCTAAAACACCTGGGTCGCCGAAGTGCCCGCCTTAAACATTCCGCCAGCAACCCAGAAGTCCCTTGCTGATGGGTAACGGTGCAGTTACATTCTTCGTGTCGGTTGAGGGCAGTTGTGAGTCTGATAAAAGCCTCAGCAGTTAGGATATATCCTTTCAACTGGCCTAGGACCAGGCTACTTTCATCGCGATCTGAAACCTCAGATCATGGGGGTTCCCATGGTTGCTGCCAGTTGTGCTGTATCTGATTAGCGCTATAGCTTGTTTGTTTACTTTCCATACCTCACATGACAGTCACCACCATCTGTACTGACCTGTGTGCCAGCTGGACTCAATTATGTGTATATAAACCCTAGATTGTTGATGTTATGGTTGACCATTGAGGCTTTGAAGCCATCGGTCCGCCATATTGGCACTCCCCAGTGCAACCTGGTCTCAGAGCAAAACGTATTATATTTTACAAAAGTCCAGCACCTCCATTTAGTGTGATATGTTACATTACATTGGCCAACCAATGTTGTAGCGGTCTTACAATTACATATGAATTGCAAGACGTATAGTATCTTACGTCTTGATCATTTAGTATGACAATTTGTTAGACTACTTTAGTATGATATGCTACGTTTGACTGCTTTAATATGATATGCTACGTTAGGCATTAAGGTTAGGGCTAGGAGTTAGGTTAAAGGGTTAGCTACCATGTTAAGTAGTTGCAATGTAGGTAAAAAGTAGTAAGTAATTGCAAAGTTGCTAATTAGCTAAAATGCTATAGTTGTCTGTGATGAGATTCGAACCTTTGGGATGCTATATTTTCGCATTATATATCCAACCACGCTTCTTTCGTTTTTGCCTTAAGTAATCTAATGTCAGACCAAACATAACATACTAATTTCAGTGTCCTGAATTTACATAGACTAATGTAACCTAACATAAAGTAACAATTCATACTAAATGGAGTGGCACAGATTAAGAAAATATAAGCAGCCCTCCACAGTATTTCAATGAAATGTTAAGGACAAAAGTACATGTGTTAAAGCATTTTTGTTGTTGTATTGGGAATAGTAATGTTAGAAATCTCAAAATGTATAGCTTAAGAATTGTATTTATTTTTTGTTTAGTTCACAATATAATTTAATAATATTCATTAAGGTGTCTGTAATATAACACGTGGCAAAAACGAATGTAGACACTAATAAATGCATTTCTATAGCTTCCAAAATATTTTTTACAAGATGGAGACACGTTGGTTTCAACACAGCACCCCATATTAGTAATCTAGTGTATTTATGAATCATTGGCTAAAATACAGCTCTTTAAAAGAGAAGGGTGCAATTGTGGCCGGCAATTGCGGCGTTCCTGCATTTGGGCATTGGCAGGAACCCCTCTATATATACTTCTATGGGTCCATTTTTAAAATAGGACTCCCGTACACAGTCTGGAGGCGGGGGCGCTCCAGTACAGTAGGTGGCGGTAATGCACCATTAAATTGGATGGAAACCACCAATAAACAAACCCCACAGAAGAAAGGACAGGCGAGTCCAGTGTTGCCAACTTAGCGATTTTGTCGCTATATTTAGCAAGTATTCATACCCCTCTAGCGACAAATCTAGCGACTTTTTCTGGTGTTATTGGAGGCTTTTGGAGACTCTGACGTGAAAACACGTATCGTTCTTACTCATCTCAACGAGCAGCGGGTGCTGCCGTGGGCCCAACCCCCGTCACAAAGCACTCACAGGCGGCCCAGTCCTCGCGCTGAAGTCAGAGCAGGAGATGTTCACCCCTCCGCGTCCAGACTGCAAATGAATCGCGCATGCGGGAAGCCGCCGCTGGCTGATCCCGTCCTGGCTTACATTCAGGGCGGGATGTAAATGTAAAATGTTCTTTGTCTAAAATAAATCACTGCACAAAAATAAATCACTGCATTTGACTCACACAGCCTCAGTCACTTACTCATCTTGTCCAATGTGTGTTTGCTTCTCTGTGACATAAGATAAACATCTAGCTGTCTAGCTCATCATGTCTCAGTCTAAACTGTACACTCAAAAATACAGAAAGGAGTGGGAATCAAACCCTGAATTCAAAGGCTGGTTGAAGCTGTTTATTAGAGATGATACACGGGTATACTGCCTGTATTGTAAGGCTGATTTCTATGCCAAACTTCGTGATCTAAAAAAACACATGACAACTCAAAAACATACTCAAAAGGCAAAGCCTTATAATGTGATCACATTGGAGAAGCATGTAGAGCTGCTTTCTCAGACTCCACTGCTGCTACCCACTTCAAAATGCACAGGACAACGTGCACATAAATGATTAATGGTGTTCTAGCACCATATTTTCTGAAAAAGTTGGTCGCAGATGTGGGTGACCAGCGTTTCAGCCTCCTCCTCGATGAGTCCACTGCAGTGGCGGTTCTAGACCATTTCAACTGGGGTGGGGCCAAGCTGGGGCCAGTTGTACTGTTAGAAGGGCCAGTTACATTAGACGTTATTGTTGTCATATCATTTTCTTCACTGCATTGCAGGCATTAGCAGGCAAAATACCATGTTCATAATCATCATCGTTGCCACTGTCTAATAACGGATGTAAAAAAAATAACAATAGCATGACTATCAATTTATTTGACATGCTCATTTAATATATTTAATTATTTGCACAGTTTGTTACTTACAAATAAGCAGGGTGAAACCATTTCACTTTGTATTTTTCAGGTGTTGTATTCTATTTTGACCTGTCAGATACAGTATGTTGTTAACACTTAAAGCTAATGACAGTATAAATGGAATGCATTGAGAATATTCATCACATTACTAGAACAATACCTGACCTCAAACCTCCCTCTGATTGTATTCTGTCAAGCCGGAATTCTTACTAGTTGGTAGGTGATCAAATACTTATGTCATGCAATAAAATGCAAATTAATTACTTAAAAATCATACAATGTCATTTTCTGGATTTTTGTTTTAGATTCCGTCTCTCACAGTTGAAGTGTACCTATGATAAAAATTACAGACCTCTACATGCTTTGTAAGTATGAAAACCTGCAAAATCGGCAGTGTATTAAATACTTGTTCTCCCCACTGTATGTGACAGATGTGGTGACATTAGATGAAACTAAAGTAGATGACATACAGTCAACAATCAGAGTATTATTGGCTATGGCCCTCTATCTGCACTAGATCCCATCTCCGGTTCTCCAGTACCCCCAACAATTCACATTGTTATTGTAGCTCTGGACAAGCACAACCGATTCAACTAATCATCAGGTCCTGAATGAGTTGAATCAGGTATGTTCGTCCGGGGCAAAAATGTGTGCTGTTGGGGGTACTCAAGGACCAGAGTTGGGATCCACTGGTATGGAGTGCTCCATCACATCTTGCCTAGAGCCAGGACATAATCACATGAAGTAATTTCTGTAATAAACCTGTGCATGTTTTCATGTTGGCCAGATGAGGTCAGTCTTCACCAGCACAGCTCACTGGCGAACGCATTACAAAAATGTTATTGCCATATGCCTATGAAATGTTTCATTGCCTGGCCTAACATGCAGGCAACTTTTGTCTAGCTGAATGAAGATATTGTAAAACAACCCCTACATGCTTGTGTTTAACTCTATCTTTGTTTATTGTATTTGACCCCATACCTCAGTGTTAACCAAGATGAAACAAGAGGTCCTTTTTCGAAATTATAAGATCTTTGAGAAGATCTTCCTGGTAGAACCTCTGGCTATAGTGAGATATTTACTATTTGTTTTAACATTGCATAACAGTAGGTTTATGGCAATGGCACAAATAAGAACATTTTGGGGTGTTTTGGAGGGTGGTTCTACTAAACTAACATATGGAATTGTTTCAAGATGATCATACCATGGATCATTTAACTATATGATTTGGAATTTTAGGAACCTTTTACGTATCAAAAAAATATATTAAAAAAAATGATTTGATAAAATATTGAATGAAATATTATAGCCCATAGAAACGCATTGATTAACACATTCATAAATGACAAAAAACAGTAAAAAAACAAATCATAAGGAATAAGGTTTTGAAGTGTCTGTCCTATTATCTAGGAGATATAAGAAAGCGCAGGATTTTTTTTGGACACATATTTAACCCCTTGTTTTTGTTGGCAGAAAACTACCTCCGTACTTCTATTCATTTGTATGGGTTATGTTCAGATAACTCCTGAGACACTTGTGGGGGTAGTAGAGCAAAATGGAGAACACCATCATGTTCGTGAGTCTCTTCTTTCCATAGAGTGGTCATTAGTTTGTAGCCCAAAATGTTGGGACACTACAGATGTTTTCGTGAGAAGACCAATTTTTGGGATGTCTCCTGGTCTGACAAACAGCTGTACCTCTGCCACTTTCCAGGGCAGATGCATAAGGGTGACATTGGCGGATGTGAGACGCAGACCAATTTCTCTAGTTTAAACTAATGGATTTTGATAGGGATTTTTTAAATTATGTTCATTAGCTTGACACATGGGTGCGTCAATACACTCAAAGATTTTAATTAGTGCCTGTCTGTTCAATCACTGACAGACACACTCACACAGACTGGAGTTACAGGCAGAGCCAGTTTCAAGAGAGCAGTTGTTAAGCTGGCTCATCCACTCAGACAGACATGTCTGTCTCTCTCCCTCTGTGTGTGTGTGTTTTTATTTTTGTGTGTGCGTGTGTGTGAACTATTCTGAGTCATTGTTCAATCGACAACCATCATGATGACATATAAACAGTATATTCATATGCAGGTCCTCTACTAGGATAATCATCAGTTCATCACTGTCTGTCACAGAATACCAACATTTAAATAGTTGAATTCATTTGATGTACTGAGAAAAACAATGTTTCAGTGACGCACACGAGAGAATGCAAGAATGTTTGCCCCCTCTGTGCACGGGCTTGTAGGGTTGAGAAGTAAATTTGACCCGTGGACAATGCTGTCATTCTGATAGCGCTGGTCCAGCCCCTTTCAAAGAAAGAGTGACCAGTCCACGCTACCTAGGTACAATTCCGCCATTCACGGAGAACAGCGGGGCTTGTCACCAATGTAACTCTCAACAAGCAGACATTTATCAATGGTGGACTTACATTAGCCCTGCGATAAGCCAGGAATACCAAACGATGTTGAGTCAATTGTGTGTAGTGTTGTTAATCATAATTAATTGGTAGGGCTACAAGAATGTCTACAATTTATTTTTTCAAATACTTTATGTATATAATTATGGAAGGATATCCAAAAGACATTACAGAAATCAGAAAGATGATACGAAAATGATTTGTATTTTTCATATTGACATGACCAATACGATTAATATAGGCGAATAAAAAAAAGCATGATGAATAGGTTCAATAATGATTAATTCGGGACACTTCGATACAAAGTGATTTTCGTAGCAGGTTAGGAGAGCAATTTCCCAACCTTAACCCCAGTCTCCTAACCTGTTATGTTAATTATCCTTGCCTGCTGCGTACATTCTCCTAACCTGCTACGAAGACAGTTGTGGAGTAGCCTGCAGACGGCGCATTTGTCTCTGGTTGGTTCAACGACAATCTCTTGTCCAATCAGTGACTACCGATGATTTTACACATCAGAGAGGTTGAAAGATTGTAAACTCTGTTCCAAACAGATATACACTCTCCCAATCCTAGCCTATATTTTTGTCAATAGGCCTACGAGTCGGCTTTTTACGTTTAGTTTTTCTGTAAATTAAAGGATTCTTTTAATAAATTCGAATCTGCTGATTAGCCTTCTGCTGCAAAGAAAACGTTCAAGATTGGGGACTCTTCAATCCGAATTTATTTACTTTGCCTGTTCTCTATGAGATACTGTACATAGCAGGGGATACATGTTTACATTTAAATGATTTATTCGACTAACAATTCATGAGCAGGCAGGAAAC
The DNA here is from genome assembly GCF_901001165.1 of Salmo trutta. Taxonomy (NCBI): domain Eukaryota; kingdom Metazoa; phylum Chordata; class Actinopteri; order Salmoniformes; family Salmonidae; genus Salmo; species Salmo trutta. The sequence continues at coordinate 32,674,615 of NC_042972.1, read as the reverse complement.
CGTCGAGGGTAGTCGATATTGTACATCTCTACCAGCTCGTAATGTTTAATAAATTGTGTCAACTGTCGGAATGAGGGGACTCCGGAAGGTGCTCGCGCTGTGCGTCGCGCTACCATGGCTCCAGCTCACCTGCGCTCAAACTCAAGAAGGTAAGTTTCGTGCCTCTATTGGGCTCGCCGTCAAATTGGTTAGACTTTCTCTCAAATAATTTCCTATTCCCCCGACAGTGCCCAAATTTCTGTTTAAAAAACCTATTATGAAAATGAGGTGTCATTTGGGAATTGGCCCAAAGTGTCTCATTCTGTGGGATACCTCATTTACGCCTCAAGAAAGTTGCCTATTATTTTGTCAATAATCCCAATGTGGTTTGTGTTTTTTTAGGAGGGACCAATCCCACAGAGTTGTGTACATAAAATAGTCAATATGGCATCACTTGTCTTCACCTAAATCAGTGCTGTGAATCTGACCCTCGAGACAAAACCCGTTTCCATATGTGCTGAACCTGTTTGCTGTGTGTTAGTCGACTTAAGTTAGCCGACTTTCGAAACAGTGTGTTTGTATGTGTTTGTGTCAGCTGTGTCTGTGTTATCGCTTGCCATGCAAGTTGTTAAGGACCAGCAGCTCCTCCTTATAAATGTCTAAGAAAACAATGTTTACTTTCTGTTCTTTTGTGTCTTTCTCACTTTGCACCTCAAAAGTGTTCCTGGTAAATACTTCCTAATCTGTGCAGTTTATTCACCTGGTATTCATAGTGGGTCAGGTGTGAGTGTGTATAGCCTCCATGTCAGAGTGAGGTGTTGTGATTCGAATCACAAACAACCACAAACACTGGCTGAACTTTGCCTATGTACTTATGTCATCCGGCTGTAGGTAAATAAGGTGGTGCATTGCAGGAGGAAAACAATGTAAACAACAGGTCAGGGTGATCCCCATCAGGTGACAGTCATTGGAGGATAAAAAGCTGAAGTAAATAGACTCATACTGTACATGTCACACAACAGTACAAATAGATTTAATGTAGATTTTGATCAGCATCAAATCAATACTAGTTTTCCTCTGCATAACACACTATCCTTATTTCAATGTATTCTCTAGAGATCTATAACTCCTCATCAATATCTGGTAAACAATTCATTCATTACTGGTAAATGTTGCATGGATCATTTTTTTTTTTTACATGTTAATAAATTGTTTATTACACAATGGACCAGAGTTGAATCTGCATGTTAAAAGACTCACAATTTATTTACTGAGGGACAGCTGGTCCTATATATAACAGGTTGGCTCCAGTCAAATTTAATGAAATATCATTTGATTGATGGACTGGTTGATTCATTGTCCTATATGTGACCATGGGCACTGGTCAGGTAGTGCTTTGTTGTCTTAACCATCGGGGATGTGGCACAGAGCTCAAGATTACAAGGCCCTGTGTGCCATAAACTCATATCAGGGTTCAGAGATAACGATAACTGCCATGTCATAAAAATATACCTATCACAACACTTTCTCAGGCATCTCTGAAGTTTGGATTTTCCTCAATCTCTTCAAGCTTGTTTCTATCACCTGGAACTGTGTGTGTAAGTGTGTGTGTGTGTTTGTCTGTGTGTGTTTGTCTGTGTGTGTGTGTGTGTGTGTGTGTGTGTTTGTCTCTGTGTGTGTGTGTGTGTGTGTGTGTGTGTGTGTGTGTGTGTGTGTGTGTGTGTGAGTGTTGAGGTTTGACATTCCTGGCATGACTATTCTAATGCTCAGATGTTTGTGACTGTAGCATATTTATCTGAATCATTTCATTCTTGTTATATTACACAAATGTATTTTCAATGATTGATCATTTTGTGATTTCTGGTAAAGACCTTAATTGAATTATGATGCACACCCTTGTAGAATGTGCATTATTTTTGGTTAATAAAAAACAAACAATTTACCTGTTCAGGTTTTATACTGCAGATGTTGGTGTCAGGTCTGTGAAATAGAGAGGTAGGAAAGCTTGGTTATTTCCTGTGATGGGGGAAAAACCGATACAGTTATATATCAGGATATTATTTTTGACGATATATCGCAATATTATTATTATTATTTAAATAGTTCCAAAATGTATTTATAGCTTTGATTTAATTTCCTTCTTTGTTATTGCACAATAACTACCCACACAAAACAATTTGTGCCTTACAGGTAATCCTCTCAGTGTTTACTGCTTCACTAGAGGGACACCTGTTCTTATTTACGGATACGTCACAAAAAAATGTTGTCGCACCTGTTAGTGAGGCATGTTATTGTGTAACCCCTGAACTTTTCAATGTCAACACTAGTGTTCCCTTCGCAACACAGGTAGTTGTACCCCTTACAGTGAATATTTACCATTTTCATCTATCACAAATAATACCCTGTGGGAAGAGAACAATAGTACCGTTTTTTTTCATCACTGATGTAATTTTCACCAGTAAGTGGTACATTTTCACAACTCTTAGTACGAAACTCAAAACAGATCATCAAAAGGGCAGTTCTTTCAAAACTCTAAGTGCAAAATCCTACACTCACTTTTTCACCAAACTTAATCAGTGTTTCATCTAGAAATACATGTTTCACATTGCAATACATGTTCATATTAAGTCATTGTCTTTTACAATGCAATGCTCATATTATTTTGAGAACTACATAATTAAAATACATGTCTGTAAAGTACAAGCCTCACTGTAATCAGTGCCTGGAATCTGGTTCAGGTTATTAATCTACCAGGGTGTTTACAAATACTACAGAAACAAGATCATCCACATGTAGTGATCACATTTTTGCTAATACTGTAGGACTTTGTTCTAAAGCTGTATCCATACCCATTGGATACAGTGATCAAAATACAGTGGCTATATCCAGGAAAAACAAAGTTCCCGAAAGCTGGGCCTAAAATAGTGTATAAGATATTATACAACATATTTTGCTGTTACTCTTATGTGGATGATGTTAAAAATATTTGTTGGTCTAATGTGATTAATAAGGAGCATCCAGACACTGCACTCGATGAATTCATAAAATGTATTCTTCCAATTATTAATAAACATGCACCTGTTAAGAAACTGACTGTTAGAACTGGTAAGGCTCCATGGATTGATGAGGAATTGAAAAACACATGCTTGAAAGAGATGGGGCAAAAAGAGTGGCTAATAAGTCTGGCTGTACATCTGACTGGCTGAATTACTGCAAATTGAGAAATTATGTACAGTGAGGGAAAAAAGTATTTTATCCCCTGCTGATTTTGTACGTTTGCCCACTGACAGTCAATCATTTTAATGGTTGGTTTATTTGAACAGTGAGAGACAGAATAACAACAAAAAAATCAAGAAAAACGCATGTCAAAAATGTTAGAAAATTATTTGCATTTTAATGAGGGAAATAAGTATTTGACCTCTCTGCAAAACATGACTTAGTACTTGGTGGCAAAACCCTTGTTGGCAATCACAGAGGTCAGACATTTATTGTAGTTGGCCACCAGGTTTGCACACATCTCAGGAGGGATTTTGTCCCACTCCTCTTTGCAGATCTTCTCCAAGTCATTAAGGTTTCAAACTGTTGGAAAAAATTGTGTTTGACCAAATACAAATACAATACAACAGACTTTCAGAATGCTTATAGAGAAGGGCACTCAACATGTACTGCACTGACACAAATGTCCGATGATTGGTTGAAAGAAATTGATAATAATAACATTGTGGGAGCTGTCCTGTTTGATTTCAGTGCAGCCTTTGACATTATTGACCATAACCTGTTGTTGAGAAAACGTATGTGTTATGGCTTTTCAACATCTGCCATATCGTGAGTTCAGAGCTATCTATCTAATAGAACAGAGGATTTTCTTTAATGGAAGCTTCTCTAATGTCAAAAATGTAAAGTGTGGTGTACCGCAGGGCAGCTGTCTAGGCCCTCTACTCTTTTCTATCTCTAACAATGATCTGCCACTGGCAGAAAACAAAGCATGTGTGTCTATGTATGCTGATGATTCAACCATATACGCATCAGCATATACGCAATGGCTAATGAAGTCACTGAAACCCTTAACAAAAAGTTGCAGTCTGTTTTGGAAGGGGTGGCCAGTAGTAAACTGGTCCTGAACGTCTCTAAAACTAAGAGCATTGTATTTGGTACAAATCATTCCCTAAGTTTTATAACTCAGCTGTGTCTGGTAATGAATGGTGTGGCTGTTGAACAAGTTGAGAATACCAAATTACTTGGTTTTACCGTTGATTGTACCAGTAACGTAAAGTGCAAAAATGTATCCACTCACTACTGTAAGTCTTTCTGGAGAAGAGTGTCTGCTTATGACTAAAATGTAATTGTGAACTGTCATGGTCAAAACATAGATTCAATGGTTGTAAAGATAGGGAGAGGTCTGTCTGTAAAAAAGCAAGTCCTGCAGGCTCTAGTTTTCTTTTATCTTGATTATTGTGCAGCCGTGTGGTCGAGGGCTGCAAGAAAAGACGTAGTTAAGCTGCAGCTGGCCCAGAACAGAGCGGCATGTCTTGCTCTTCATTGTAATCAGAGGGCTAATATAAATACTATGCATGCCAGTCTCTCTTGGCTAAGAGTTGAGGAGAGACTGACTGCATCGCTTCTTCTTTTTTATAAGAAGTATTAATGTGTTGAAAATTCCAAATTGTTTGCATAGTCAATTTACACACAGCTCTGACACACACACTTACCCCACCAGACATGCCACCAGAGGTCTTTTCCCAGTCCACAAATCCAGAACAAATTAGAGAAAGCATACAGTTTTTATTGAGCTATTATTGCATGGAACTCCCTACCATCTCTTATTGCTCAAATGAACAGCAAACCTGGTTTCAAAAAACAGATGCAGCAACACCTCACGGCACAACGCCTCTCCCCTATTTGACCTAGATAGTTTATGTGTATGCATTGATATGTAGGCTACGTGTGCCTTTTTTTAATTCATGTTGTTCTGTCCTTGAGCTGTTCTTGTTTATTAATGTTCTGTATTATGTCATGTTTCATGTTTTCTGTGGACCAAAATTCCAAAATACCAAACATAAAAAGTATGATATATACTCGAATGTACTACTATGATGATGACTATTATGTAACAAATCAAAGTTTTTTGGTCGCGTACAAAGATTAGCAGATGTTACAGCAGGTGTAGCGAAATGCTTGTTTTTCTAGCTCGTACAGTGCTGTAATACAATATCAATACCATACTCATTATATTTCACAGTAAACTTATATTTTGGATCAATGGTTGTGTGGTGAAAGATGTTTACAAACAAAATCAATGCACAATGAAAGGTTTTTAATTTAAGACTGGCTGCGTTACAAGTGTCACTAGTTTGGGAGTTTTGTACTAAGAGTTTTTAAAATTCAGCATATACTTGTGAAAATAGTACCAAAGCAATAAAAAACATACATCTCAGTGAGGCATGTGAGTGAATAGACCTCTAAGGTATGCGGTAATCTCTTGGTGTCCCGAGCCAAGTTTCTGTTTACCTCATCCACCGTTTATATCACTTTATAAAACGTGTTTATCTCCTCCTCCCTCTTTTCTTTCTTGTCTTTCTTTTCTTCCCTTTTCTTTCCACTCCACTTTTTGAGTGTTGAAACATTGGAAACATGAATAAAAATTACAACTAAAACTAATCCAGGACTGAGTAATGTTTCTAGAGTGTTAGGCTACTGGCTATGGCAGTAATGTTTTCAAACGTGTTTGTTTACTGTCTATGGCAGTTTTCAAACGTGTTAGGTTACTGTCTATGGCAGTAATGTTTTCTAGCGTGTTAGGTTACTGTCTATGGCAGTAATGTTTCCAAGCAAGTTAGGTTACTGTCTATGGCAGTAATGTTTCCAAGCATGTTAGGTTACTGTGTGTGAGTTTTCTGTGAACTCTTCCACCCCTCTCCATCTCTCTCTGTCTGCCATCTGCAAATACTGAAAGTATCTCAATACCAGCGAAACCCACCTACTCAGCCCAATCAGATTCTTCACTTCTCCAGCAACAATATTTGAACATGTATGTTGCTCTGCCTGTCTGTGTATTTGTGTGTGTGTTAATGTCAATTACTGTGATGGAACATTTTGTATGTGTGTTCTTTTTCATCTGATGACCTGGTATACATGGATTCTTCATTTCTTTGTGTTCAATTATTGTGCTTGCATACACATTAGTGTTTGTGTGGTGATTGTATACTTTCGTGATTGTGTGTGCCTGGGTGTACATGTGCATGTGCACAGGACTATTTCTCAACAGGCAATTGAACTGGTTGAGTGTCAACAGCTTTAAGCCATCTACTGATAGCAGTCACCCAGCTCAGGCTTCTCCCAGCGCTTAACCTAGGTGGGGTAGTGATAACATGGTTCTTATTGGGAAATGTACACATAAGAACATAATTACAGTCTAATGGGTTTCCAATGACCAAATGTGTATACATTGCACAAAGTCCATGATCCAATTTGAGCTGAACAGAACTCCTACAGTACACTGTGCTTGACTGTAACTTGTACACCTTGGATCTAGTTGGTGATTCATTATATAAGAATTTCTGATCCTTGTTTTTTTACATGTTTATTACTCTCATGCAACCTCACAATGCAGGTTGCACATGTATGCAAATGCAGGGCTATAGCAAAAATGTGCAACCCTGTGGGTGTCCAGGACCAGGATAGAAGAGCACTGGTCTAATGTAGCACGCTGCTAAGTTAGTGTTCAGGAATGTCCCTTGACCCTCTAACAAGGTAGAGTCAGTGTACACTGTCTGGCTCTGTGTGTGTTCACATTCCTCAGACTAGAGTCAGCACCTGTGACCCCCCCCCCCCCCCTCTCTGTCTCTAACATCCATTCACAGGGAAATATTGTGATGAGCCTTAAGAAACTATAATTTCACTCTGAACCTAACACTATTTTAACCCCTGTCCTTCGTCTCTCTCTCGCTCTCTCTCTCTCTCCTTCACAAACACAATAAAGTGTCTACTATCTCTGCTTTATGATGTCTGGGCCTGCTCATTGGACTGTTATCACACACTATGCTACTCTCTCCAGAATCACCTGCTAGCTTTTACTGATTGTTATTTCCTGTGTGAAGCGAATTAACTAGTACTTGTTAACACTCTCCTAGCTCATGTCTGTGTGACTCACAGTCTCCAGATTTAATGCTGAACATTTATTTCAGATAATTGTGAGAGCACAGGAACACAGCACATAGACAACATGTAAAAATAGCAAATTAACTTGACAACATGGTCTATTTACAGTACCTCTAGTTAGTTAAAGGTCAATGTCCCATCAAACCCAACACAGTATATCTTGTTCTTAGAGACATATCTATCTGTGAATCTGTGAATAAATAACTTACTGATATATACAGAAAAATATTAATGGAACAGCAACAGCAACTACAGTGAGGGAAAAAAGTAATTGATCCCCTGCTGATTTTGTACGTTTTCCCACGGACAAAGAAATGATCAGTCTATAATTTTAATGGTAGGTTTATTTGAACAGTGAGAGACAGAATAACAACAAAAAAATCCAGAAAAACGCATGTCAAAAATGTTCTAAAATGATTTGCATTTTAATAAGGGAAATAAGTATTTGACCCCTCTGCAAAACATGACTTAGTACTTGGTGGCAAAACCCTTGTTGGCAATCACAGAGGTCAGACGTTTCTTGTAGTTGGCCACCAGGTTTGCACACATCTCAGGAGGGATTTTGTCCCACTCCTCTTTGCAGATCTTCTCCAAGTCATTAAGGTTTCGAGGCTGACGTTTGGCAACTCGAACCTTCAGCTCCCTCCACAGATTTTCTATGGGATTAAGGTCTGGAGACTGGCTAGGCCACTCCAGGACCTTAATGTGCTTCTTCTTGAGCCACTCCTTTGTTGCCTTGGCCGTGTGTTTTGGGTCATTGTCATGCTGGAATACCCATCCACGACCCATTTTCAATGCCCTGGCTGAGTGAAGGAGGTTCTCACCCAAGATTTTACGGTACATGGCCCCGTCCATCATCCCTTTGATGCGGTGAAGTTGTCCTGTCTCCTTAGCAGAACAACACCCCCAAAGCATAATGTTTCCACCTCCATGTTTGATGGTGGGGATGGTGTTCTTGGGGTCATAGGCAGCATTCCTCCTCCTCCAAACACGGCGAGTTGAGTTGATGCCAAAGAGCTCCATTTTGGTCTCATCTGACCACAACACTTTCACCCAGTTGTCCTCTGAATCATTCAGATGTTCATTGGCAAACTTCAGACGGGCATGTATATGTGCTTTCTTGAGCAGGGGGACCTTGCGGGCGCTGCAGGATTTCAGTCCTTCACGGCGTAGTGTGTTACCAATTGTTTTCTTGGTGACTATGGTCCCAGCTGCCTTGAGATCATTGACAAGATCCTCCCGTGTAGTTCTGGGCTGATTCCTCACCGTTCTCATGATCATTGCAACTCCATGAGGTGAGATCTTGCAGTTCTTTTGTGTTTCTTCCGAATAATCGCACTAACTGTTGTCACCTTCTCACCAAGCTGCTTGGCGATGGTCTTGTAGCCCATTCCAGCCTTGTGTAGGTCTACAATCTTGTCCCTGAAATCCTTGGAGAGCTCTTTGGTCTTGGCCATGGTGGAGAGTTTGGAATCTTATTGATTGATTGCTTCTGTGGACAGGTGTCTTTTATACAGGTAACAAGCTGAGATTAGGAGCACTCCCTTTACCTGTATAAAAGACACCTGGGAGCCAGAAATCTTTCTGATTGAGAGGGGGTCAAATACTTATTTCCCTCATTAAAATGCAAATCATTTTATAACATTTTTGACATGAGTTTTTCTGGATTTTTTGTTGTTGTTATTCTGTCTCTCACTGTTCAAATAAACCTACCATTAAAATTATAGACTGATCATTTCTTTGTCAGTGGGCAAATGTACAAAATCAGCAGGGGATCAAATACTTTTTTCCCTCACTGTACAATTAAATAAACGCATGTTATTATCCAGAGTTAGCCTCTCTTCCTTCCTCTCTCCCTCTTTCACTTTTTCTCTCTCTCTCTTTGGACATCTGGCTAAGATTTGATTAGCAAAACAGTCTCAGTTCCAATGACGTTGAAAGGGAAAAGGACTGGACTCCTACAGTCCACAATAAACAAGGACTTGTAGGTCTGCCCCAGAGACAGTCAGTCACTGTATTATATGTAGCACTAGCCTAAAGGGAATGAGAAGGGAGCGTGAACAAGTTATTTATTATTCCTAGCACTAACATGTATTAGTCATAGTCAGAGTTTGAATGTAAGTTGTGACCTGATGTGTTACATCAAAACTACACAAAATGCATCAGTACAACAACAACAACAACATAGGCTAGAGTTTTGAATTTAAGTCCTTAAAACTGAAGAACTGTCTTTACCCATCTTTCCCCCAGTGATATGCTCCGGCACCCAAAATGCACTAAGCGTGACAGGAAGTTCACAGACGCAGTACACGCTAATGAAGGAGATGTACAGTGGCTGTGAGATCGTCATGGGTAACCTGGAGATCACCATGATGGAACACTGGAGGGACTTCACCTTTCTACAGGTGAGGGGATGAACAGGTGGATGAATGGCAACAGGTGTTTATATGTGTGTGTGTGTGTGTGTGTGTGTGTGTGTGTGTGTGTGTGTGTGTGTGTGTGTGTGTGTGTGTGTGTGTGTGTGTGTGTGTGTGTGTGTGTGTGTGTGTGTGTGTGTGTGTGTGTGTGTGTTGCATCAGGAGTATGTATAATCTACTCCAGTCCATAGAAGTCTATATATATATAATGCCAACACTAAACACAATCAGACATGCCAGGCCACACTTCCCTCTGGGGCACAGAGAACAACACAGAGATTGTATCATTGTGTGTCTCTTGTGGATGATGTCACTGTCTCCTGTACACAATGAGTCCTCTTACATTACCCTGTTGAAACCTTTAGCACTGTTGCGCGGCCATGGTAACTGATCACACAGCCATGGTAACTTAACACAAAGCCATGAAAACCAGTTAGTTATCCGTAAACAGAGCCATATACTGTATATGGCTCTGCCTGTAACTAGTTTAACTGTCATGGCACAGGTGTAGGATCTTAATTTTAGCCAGTTTGGTACAGCAGGAAAAGTATCCTGCTCCAACAGGAAATGTGAAATATTATGTGGATTATAATTAATGGACATTTTTTTGTAGGAGTTGATACATTCAAAAGCCTTTTTAAACCTCAAATACACTATAAGTTTTACATGTCCTGCATTTCAGGAAAGTTCTCCTGCAACAGGGTGATCAAATTAAGATCCCACATCTGTACTGTAGTTAGCTAATGTTACGGCTGTCATGGAAACAATTGATGAGTGAGAGAATAAGAGGGCTGTTGTGATGTTATAGTCAAAGTTGTTGAATTTTAGAATTAAGATGTCAGGCTACCATGCAGTACATGATCCGCTACATCAGGTATTCCCAAACTGGGGCACGTGTACGCAATGCCGTCGGGGATACGCGAAATAAAAATGTGATTCACATTTTAAAAAATATATATAAAAAAATAAAAACAATTCTTCACATTTTCAAACAGTACATTTATATTTTCCAACGGGGCTATACATTTGGGTGAGGTTTTTTTCTCGCCCGAGTAGCCTCGTTTCACTACCAAAAATAAAATTAAACCTTCTAGTGTTCAGCGAAATAACAACACAATGTCAAATACAGGTAGCCTAGTCAAATAATTAACATCCAATCACATTAACCGTTACTCTCTCGTGGGAAACCTTCACTCTTGCGCAGACATTTAGAAACGAAACATGACAATTGAAAAAATAAGCCACATTAGTTTTTTGAGAGAGAATAAAGACTTTCGAGTAGTAAGACATGTATAAAAGCAACAGATACCATTAATAAGAAGGGGCTAGAAGCATCTTATATGGTGAGCTACCGAGTGGCTAGGACAGGCAAGCCCCATACTATTGTAGAGGACTTAATTCTTCTTGTTGCCGCGGATATGGCTGGGACAATGCTGGGGGAGAAGGCCAAAAAACTATACAGACAATGCCTCCATCAAACAACACTGTTTCACGAGCATCAGTGACATGGCAGGAGATGTTTTGAAACAATTACTGCTTCACATACAAGCCAGTGAATTATATGTGTTACAGCTGGATGATTCAACAGACGTGGCGGTCCTGGCACAGCTCCTAGTATATGTCCGTTACGTTTATGGGGGGTCAATTAAGGAATTATACCCTGATGAATACAGCTTGTCTGTCGAAACGTTGGTTATTAGGTTATTAAATTATTGCATCTGAGCTCCTAGAGTGTGCGGCTCTTCTTTAATTTTTAAGTGTTCTACTCTGCTAGCCAGCACCTCGCCTAAATAGGTGTGCTTTTCTTTCACCTCTGGGTAAATTAAGGAAGACATCTTCTTCTGCAAACCACTGGAAACCAGGACAACATGAGGGGATGTTTTTAAGGTACTGGACAGCTTTGTGACATCAAATGGACTTTGGTGGTCAAGATGTGTTGGTATCTATACTGATGGCGCAAAAGCCATGACAGGGAGACATAGTGGAGTGGTAAAGCGCGTGCAAGCAGTTGCTCCCGACACCACTTGGGTACACTGCAGCATCCACCGAGAGGCTCTTGCTGCCAAAGGAATGCATGACAGCTTGAAAGATGTTTTGGACACTACAGTGAAAATGGTTAACTTTGTTAAAGCAAGGCCCCTGAACTCTTGTGTATTTTCTGCATTATGCAATGATATCGACAGCGACCATGTAACGCTTTTACAACATACAGAAGTGCCTGGTTATCAAGTGGCAAAGAATTGACATGTTTTTTTTTTTAAATTGAGAAACGAGCTAAAAGTTTTCTTACTGACCATAATTTTAACTTGTCTACCCGCTTGCATGATGATGAGTTTCTCACACGACTGGCCTATCTGGGTGATGTTTTTTCTCGCCTGAATGATCTGAATCTAGGATTACAGGGACACTCTGTAACTATATTCAATGTGCGGGACAAAATTGAGGCTATGATTAAGAAGTTGGAGCTCTTTTCTGTCTGCATTAACAAGGACATCACACAGGTCTTTCCATCACTGTATGATTTTTTGTGTGCAAATGAACTCAAGCTTACGGACAATGTCAAATGTGATATAGCAAAGCACCTGAGTGAGTTACGCAGGTACTTTCCCGAAACGGACGACACAAACAACTGGATTCATTATCCCTTTCATGCCCTGCCTCCAGTCCACTTACCGATATCTGAACAAGAGAGCCTCATCGAAATTGCAACAAGCGGTTCTGTGAAAATTGTATTTCATCTGAAGTCACTGCTAGATTTATGGATAGGGCTGCGCTCAGAGTTTCTTGCCTTGGCAAATTGCGCTGTTAAGACACTGATGCCCTTTGCAACCACATACCTATGTGAGAATGGATTCTTGGCCTTCACTAGCATGAAAACTAAATACAGGCACAGACTGTGTGTGGAAAATGATTTAAGACTGAGACTCTCTCCAATACAACCCAACATTGCAGAGTTATGTGCATCCTTTCTAGCACCCCCTTCTCATTAACCTGTGGTGAGTTATTCACAGTTGTTGATGAACAAATAAGGTTTTATATGTAAGATGGCTAAATAAAGAGCAAAATTATTGATTATTATTACAATATTATTTGTGCCTTGGTCCTATAAGAGCTCTTTGTCACTTCCTACGAGCCGGATTGTGACAAAAACTCCCACTCATTCTTATGTTTAATAAATGTATCGTATAGTGTGTGTGTGGCAGGCTTACAATGATGGCAAAAAACAACATATGAGAGTGCGCTGACCCTGGTGCTAGAGGGGGTACGCAGCTGGAGGTTGAATGTTTGAAGGGGTACGGGACTATAAAAGGTTTGGGAACCACTGCGCTACATAAATGTTCTTTACTCTGCATACGAGAGGGATATTTGCATGCAGGCTTTTTTCCCCAGCCCAGTTCTCACACACCTGATTGAGCAAATCCAGGTCTTGATGTGTAGTTGATTCAATTGAGTCAGGTGACAAATGCCTGCTCACACTGCAGCTCTCCAAGATCAACAATGAGGAACATATCCGTATCCTGTTTCCGTCTACAGTAACACCTTTTTCTTTACTCTTTCTCTTTTCCTCTTTCCTTCTTCCCTGACCTCTCCTCCCCCGTAGTCTATTAGAGAAGTGACGGGCTACATCCTCATAGCCATTAACCAGTTCAGCCGGCTGCCGCTGGACCAGCTCCGTGTCATAAGAGGCACCACTCTGTACGAGGATCGCTTTGCTCTGGCTGTCCTCGTCAACTACCAAAAGGACGGCCAACACGGACTGAAGGAGCTGGGCCTCACACACCTCACAGGTACACACACACACACACACACACACAAACACACACACACACACACACACACACACACACACACACACACACACACACACACACACACACACACACACACACACACACACACAAAAACACACACACAAAAAATGATCATTGTGATGAAGATAAGTCTTTAAGTGATACACATCATCATCATGAACAGCAACATGGTTATCATGGTCCACATGCCAACTACCATACGAACTTCAGTAGCAGGATTGGGGTCAATTCCAGTCAATTCAGGAAGTGCAATGAAATTCAAATTTCAATTCCCAACTGTAGCATGAGAGATGAGAGGAGGCACTGGGGATAGAAAAATACAAATTTGTGCCCGTTTTGATTTGGTTAGTCACCAACGTGTTCTGGCCTGTTAAACTAATTGTGCGTCTTCCTTTGTGTGTGTGTGTGTGTGTGTTCCACAGAGATACTGGAGGGAGGGGTGCAGATCATTCAGAATAAGTTCCTGAGCTACACCCCTCAGGTGAACTGGCTGGACATAGTGAAGGATGGAGACTCTGAAGTCATCATCAACGAGAACGGGCCTGAACGTGAGTATAGCAGGAGGTAGATGGTAGTACTCACAGAAATGATATGTATTCAGATTAGTGCTAGGACTGCTACTATATACACTACCTTTCAAAAGTTTGGGGTCACTTAGAAATGTCATTGTTTTTGAAAGAAAAGCAAATTTTTTTGTTCATTAAAATAACATCAAATTGATCAGAAATACAGTGTAGACATTGTTAATGTTGTAAATGACTATTGTAGCTGGAAACGGCAGATTGTTTTATGGAATATCTACGTAGGCGTGCAGAGGCCCATTATCAGCAACCATCACTCCTGTGTTCCAATAGCACGTCGTGTTAGCTAATCCAAGTTTATCATTTTAAAAGGCTAATTGATCGTTAGAAAACCCTTTTGCAATTATGTTAGCACAGCTGAAAACTGTTGTTCTGATTAAAGAAGCAATAAAACTGGCCTTCTTCAGACTAGTTGAGTATCTGTAGCATCAGCATTTGTGGGTTCGATTACAGGCTCAAAATGGCCAGAAACAATGAACTTTCTTCTGAAACTCATCAGTCTATTCTTGTTCTGAGAAAGGAAGGCTATTCCATGCAAGAAATTGCCAAGAACTGAAGATCTGGTACAACGCTGTGTACTACTCCCTTCACAGAACAACGCAAACTGACTCTAACCAGAATAGAAAGAGGAGTGGGAGGCCCCGGTGCACAACTGAGCAAGAGGACAAGTACATTAGAGTGTCTAGTTTGAGAAACAGATGCCTCACAAGTCCTCAACTGGCAGCTTCATCAAATTGTACCCGTAAAACACCAGTCTCAACAGTGAAGAGGCAACTCCGGGAGGCTGGCCTTCTTCTTTGGTTTTGTGTGATGTAGCTTTTATGTTTTCTAACATTTCTGACATGTTTTTCAGAGCCATGTGATGAGGCATGCGGAGGTCCATGTTGGGGGCCCAGGAATGACACCTGCCAGAGCTGTGAGTCACTTTTGACCCCTGGCTCTCATTTTCTGACAACACTAGATAGCTTCGCTCTGATGTAATGTCCTACAACCCAGCTCAGTCAGTTTGCTTGGCTCAAAGTACTCTCTATCTCTCTCTCTCTGCCCCCCTCCCCCCTACCCCCCCAGTGACGAAGACAGTGTGTGCCCCTCAGTGTAATGGCCGCTGCTTTGGGAGGAGTCCTAGTGAGTGCTGTCATATGGAGTGTGCAGGAGGTTGCACCGGACCCCTGGACACCGACTGCTTTGTGAGTTTGCTATACACACAAACCCACCGCAAAGAAGTCTTAAAAGTAGTTCTGATAGTCATTGCATAGAAATTAATGGGTTAAAACTATACTACTAAGCAATGCATACAGTATCATATAACTGTGTATTTTCTCTATCCAGGCCTGCCGTAACTTCAACAACTCAGGCTCCTGTGTGCCCCAGTGTCCCCAGACCCTCATCTACAACAAGCACACCTTCAAACTGGAGCCCAACCCCAGCGCCAAGTACCAGTACAGTTCCATCTGTGTGGCCCAGTGCCCCAGTGAGTCCACACACAGCATGCTCTACCCACTTCCCCTCATTGGTCAACTCCTGGCCATAACCATGACCATCATGTCTCACTCATTGTCCTCATTCAATCTATCAATTTTCTAGCATGGTCCAATCTTCCTGTGGATTTCCCTGTGGATTTTAATGATTTGGTTTTCTCCCTTTACCTGTCCCTCTGCCCCACTCTTTCTCTCTCACATTACATTCCTCCTCAGCTCATTTTGTGGTGGACGGGAGCTCGTGTGTGAGCAGCTGCCCTTCTTATAAGACGGAGATGGAGAAGAAAGGAGTGAAGAGGTGTGAGCCTTGTGGAGGCCTCTGTCCCAAAGGTACCCGGCTGTCCGGTGCCCACATATACACCCTTCAACTATCATTGCTTTATAGAGAGTCTTCTACTCCAGCAACATGCCCTTATGACTCATGTTGTGAAACTTTGGCTTTATTAATTATTTTCTCTCCTCTCTTCTCCTCTCCTCTCCTCTCCTCTCCTCAAATCTCTAGCTTGTCAAGGAACAGGCACAGCCTCCAGACAGACAGTGGACTCTCAGAACATTGACAGTTTCATCAACTGCACCAAGATCCAGGGTAGCCTGCACTTCCTGGTCACCGGGATTAAAGGGTGAGTGACAGCAGCAATATTCCATCAAAATGGCATGGCTTGGGGTAGTCTAGCTGCCTCTGGAGAACCTGTACGATGTATTGCTACCAGCATAGGTTCCAATCTGGCCCAATGTTTTTACAGCACTCTTTCTCCTACCTTTCAGCTCTAGCTCTTTCTATCCAATAAACATACAAAATACTGAAATATATACAGTACCAGTAAAAAGTTAAGTACCAGTAAATCTACTCATTCAAGGGTTTTTCTTAATTTTTTTACTATTTTCTACATTGTAGAATAATAGTGAAGACATCAAAACTATGAAATAACACATATGGAATCATGTAGTAACCAAAAAAGTGTTAAACAAATCATAATATATGTTCGATTTTAGATTCTTCAAAGTAGCCACCCTTTGCCTTGATGACAGCTTTGCACACTCTTGGCATTCTCTCAACCAACTTCATGAGGTAGTCACCTGGAATGCATTTCAATTAACAGGTGTGCCTTGTTAAAAGTTCATTTGTGGAATTTCTTTCCTTCTTCATGCGTTTGAGGCAATCAAATCAAAATCAAATCAAATTGTGTCACATGCACCGAATACAACAGGTGTGGACCGCACAGTGAAATGCTTACTTACAAGCCCTTAACCAGCAATACAGTTTTAAGAAAATTCCCGAAGAATAACAAATAATTAAAGAGCAGCAGTAAATAACAATAGTGGGGCTATATACAGGGGGTACAGGTACAGAGTCAATGTGCAGGGACACCGGTGTCGAGGTAACTGAGGTAATCTGTACATGTAGGTAAAGTTATTAAAGTGACTATGTATAGATAATAACCGAAAGTAGCAGCAGCGTAGAAGAGGGTGGGGGCAATGCAAATAGCCTGGGTAGCCATTTGATTAATGTTCAGGAGTCTTATGGCTTGGGGGTAGAAGCTGTTTAGAAGCTTCTTGGACCTAGACTTGGTGCTCCTGTACTGCTTGCCGTGCGGTAGCAAAGAGAAAAGTCTATGACTAAGGTGGCTGGAGTCTTTGACAATTTTTAGGGCCTTCCTCTGACATCGCCTGGTATAGAGATCTTGGATGGCAGGAAGCTTGGCCCCTGTGATGTACTGGGCCATACGCACTACCCTCTGTAGTGCCTTGCGGTTGGAGGCCGAGCAGTTGCCATACCAGGCAGTGATACATTCCATCAGAATGCTCTCGATGGTGCAGCTGTAAAACCTTTTGAGGATCTGAGGACCCATGCCAAATCATTTCAGTCTCCTGAGGGGGAATAGGTTTTGTCATGCCCTCTTCACGACTGTCTTGGTGTGCTTGGACCATGTTCGTTTGTTGGTGATGTGGACGTCAAGGAACTTGAAGCTCTCAACCTGCTCCACTACAGCCCCGTCGATGATAATGGGGATGTGTTCGGTCCTCCTTTTCCTGTAGTACACAATCATCTCTTTTGTCTGGATCATATTTAGGGAGAGGTTGTTGTCCTTGCACCACACGGTCAGGCCTCTGACCTCCTCCCCTATAGGCTGTCTCATCATTGTCGGTGATCAGGCCTACCACTGTTGTGTCATCTGCAAACTTAATGATCGTGTTGGAATTGTGCCTGGCCGTGCAGTCATGAGTGAATATTGAGTACAGGAGGGGACTGAGCACATACCCCTGAGGGGCCCACATGTTCAGAATCAGCATGGCGGATGTCTTGTTACCTACCCTTACCACCTGGGGGGGCCCGTCAGGAAGTCCACGATCCAGTTGCAGAGTGAGGTGTTTAGTCCCAGGGTCCTTAGCTTAGTGATGAGTTTTGAGGGCACTATGGTGTTGAACGCTAAGCTGTGGTCAATGAATAGCTTTCTCACATAGGTGTTCCTTTTGTCCAGGTGTGAAAGGGCAGTGTGGAGTGCAATAGAGATTGCATCATCTGTGGATCTGTTTGGGTGGTATGCAAATTAGAGTGGGTCTAGGGTTTCTGGGATAATGGTGTTGCTGTGAGCCATGAGCAGCCTTTCAAAGCACTTCATGGCTACCGGCGTGAGTACTACGGGTCGGTAGTCATTTAGGCAGGTTACCTTCGTTTTCTTGGGCACAGGGACTATGGTGGTCTACTTGAAACATGTTGGTATTACAGACTCAGACAGGGAGAGGATGAAAATGTCAGTGAAGACACTTGCCAGTTGGTCAGCGCATGCTCGGGGTACGCGTCCTGGTAATCCGTCTGGCCCTGCTGTCTTGTGAATGTTGACCTGTTTAATGTTGCATCTAGATGTTCCGCTAGCGGAACGCCTCGCCAATATCCAATGGAAGAACGTGGCGCGAAATACAAAACCCTCAAATGCAATAATTTCAATTTTTCAAACATACGACTATTTTACACCATTTTAAAGACAAGACTCTCATTAATCTAACCACATTGTCCGATTTCAAAAAGGCTTTACAGCAAAAGCAAAACATTAGATTATGTTAGGAGAGTACATAGCCAAAAACAATCACACAGCCATTTTCCAAGCAAGCATATATGTCACAAACCCAAAACACAGCTAAATGAAGCACTAACCTTTGATCTTCATCAGATGACACTCCTAGGACATTATGTTATACAATACATGCATGTTTTGTTCAATCAAGTTCATATTTATATCCAAAAACAGCTTTTTACATTGGCATGTGATGTTCAGAACATGCATTCCCACCCAAAACTTCCGGTGAATTTACTAAATTACTCATCATAAACGTTGACAAAATACATAACAATTATTTTAAGAATTATAGATACAGAACTCCTTTATGCAATCGCTATGTCAGATTTTAAAATAGCTTTTCGGCGAAAGCACATTTTGCAATATTCTGAGTACATAGCTCAGCCATCACGGCTAGCTATTTTGACACCTGCCAACTTTGGGGCACACTAAACTCAGAATTACTATTAGAAAAATTGTATTACCTTTGCTGATCTTCGTCAGAATGCACTTCCAGGACTGCTACTTCCACAAGAAATGTTGTTTTTGTTCCAAATAATCCATAGTTATGTCCAAATACCTCCGTTTTGTTTGTGCGTTCAGGTCACTATCCAAAGGGTAACGCGCGAGCGCATATCAAGACAATTTTTTTTTTAAATGTTCCTTTACCGTACTTAGAAGCATGTCAAACGCTGTTTAAAATCAATTTTTATGGTATTTTTCTCGTAAAATAGCGATAATATTCCAACCGGACAATAGTGTATTCATTCAAAGAGGAAAAGAAAAAACAGCATGGTCACGGGACCGCGCACATCCAATCTCTTAGTCACCAGGCAGACCACTGACAAACTGTGCTACTATACTCTGCCCAGAGACAACAGACGCCTCAATCCGCTTTCTGAAGGCTTTAGAGAGCCAATGGAAGCCTTAGAAAGTGCTACGTAACCCCACATATACTGTAGTTTTGAAAGGGACTAGAAAGAAGAACTACAAATTCGCAGACAGGCCACTTCCTGCTTGGAATCTTCTCAGGTTTTTACCGGCCATATGAGTTCTGTTATACTCACAGACACCATTCAAACAGTTTTAGAAACTTCAGAGTGTTTTCTATCCAAATCTATGAATAATATGCAAATATTTGACTCTGGGTCCGAGAAGTAGGCCGTTTAATTTGGGTATATTTTTCATTCGGCCGTGAAAATACTGCCCCCTATAGCGAAGAGGTTAAAGGTCTTACTCACATCGGCTGCGGAGAGCGTGATCACACAGTCGTCTGGAACAACTGATGCTCTCATTCATGTTATTCAGCTCATCTGGTAGACTCGTATCACTGGGCAGCTCTTGGCTGTGCTTCCCTTTGTAGTCTGTAATAGTTTGCAAGCCCTGCCACGTCCGAAAAGCGTCGGAGCTGGTGTAGTATGATTCAATCTTAGTCCTGTATTGACGCTTTGCCTGTTTGATGGTTCGTCAGAGGGCATAACGGGATTTCTTATAAGCTTCCGGGTTAGAGTCCCGCTCCTTGAAAGCGGCAGCTCTACCCTTTAGCTCGTGCGAATGTTGCCTATAAGCCATGGCTTCTGATTCGGATATGTACTTACAGTCACTGTGGGGATGACGTCATCGATGCACTTACTGAAGCCAGTGACTGATGTGGTGTACTCCGCAAAACAGTCCTGTAGTTTAGCATCTGCTTCATTTGACCAGTTTTTTAAAGACCGAGTCCCTGGTGCTTCCTGCTTTCATTTTTGCTTGAAAGCAGGAATCAGGAGGATAGATTTGTGGTCAGATTTGCCGAATAGAGGGCGAGGGAGAGCTTTGCACTCTGTGTGTGGAGTAAAGGTGGTCATGAGTTGTTTTCCCTCTAGTTGCACATTTAACATGCTGATAGAAGTTAGGTAAAACTGATTTAAGTTTCACTGCATTAAAGTCCCTGGCCACTAGGTGCGCCACCTCTGGATGAGTGTTTTCCTGTTTGCTTATGGCGGTATACTACAACTTTTCAGGTAAGTACACAAATTCAGACTGTGTTGAAGTAAAAATGTTTATTACAGCAACAGGGGCAGGCAAACAACAGGTCAAGGCAGGCAGGGGTCGATAATCCAGAGTGGTGGGGCAAAGGTACAGAACGGCAGGCAGGCTCAGGTCAGGCAGAGGTTGGTAATCCAGAGTAGGGGCAAAGGTACAGGACGGCAAGCAGGGTCAGGGGCAGGCAGAGTGGTCAAGCAGGCGGGCTCAGAGTCCGGACAGGCAAGGGTCAAAACCAGGAGGGCGAGAAAAAGAGAGAATGGGGAAAAGCAGGAGCTGAGAAAAACGCTGATTGACTTGACAAACAAGACGAACTGGCAACAGACCAAGAGAGAACACAGGTATAAATGCACAGAGGATAATGGGGAAGATGGGCGACACCTGGAGGGGGGTGGAGACAATCACAAGGACAGATGAAACAGATCAGGGTGTGACATATACAGCTCATTGAGTGCGGTTTTAGTGCCAGCATCAGTCTGTGGTGGTATGTAGACAGCTACGAAAAATACAGATGAAAACTCTCTAGGTAGAAGGTGTGGTCTACAGCTCATCATGACATACTCTACATCAGGCGTGCAAAACCTTGAGACTTTCTTAGATATCGCGCACCAGCTTTTGTTTACAAATATGCATAGGTCCACACCCCGTGTGTTACTAGAGGCTGCTGTTCTATCCTACCGATAGACTGTATAACCTACGTCAGATATTACAGTTTTTTATGTCCCGTTGGTAGGATATACGTGCTTTCAGTTCATCCCAATGATTTTCCAGCGATTGAACGTTGGCTAGCAGTACGGATGGCAAAGGCAGATTAGCCACTCGTCGCACCCCAATCTCTTTCCGCAAAATCTCAGTTTCTTTCTCCAGCGAATGACGGGGATGAGGGCGTTTGGAGTATATCCTTCCCGTCCGACTCATTAAAGAATAATTCTTCGTCCAATTCGAGGTGAGTAATCGCAGTTTCTGGACATCAGAACAATTTTCTGTCATAAGAGAAGGTAAGGTGGCAGCAACATTATGTACAAAATAACTTACAAACAACACGGGGAAAAAATAATAATTACACAGTTGGTTAACAGCCAATAAAACGGGAGCCATCCCCTCCGGTGCCATCAGTTGTGTTGTGACAAGGTAGGGGTGGTAATACAGAAGATAGCCCTATTTGGTAAAAGACCAAGTCCATGTTATGGCAAGAACAACTCAAATAAGTAAAGAAAAAATGACAGTGCATCATTACTTTAAGACATGAAGGTCAGTCAATGCTGAAAATGTGAAGAACTTTGAAAGTTTCTTTAAGTGCAGTTGCAAAAACCATCAAGCGCTATGATGAAACTGGCTCTCATGAGAACCCCCACAGGAAAGGAATACCTGCAGAGGATAAGTTCATTAGTTACCAGCCTCAGAAATTGCAGCCCAAATAAATGCTTCACTGAGTGCAAGTAACAGACACATCTCAGCATCAACTGTTCAGAGGAGACTGCGTGAATCAGGCCTTCATGGTCAAATTGCTGCAAAGAAACCACTACTAAAGGACACCAATAATAAGAAGAGACTTGCTTGGTCAAAGAAACACGAGCAATGGACATTAGGTGGGTGAAAATCTGAGAGACTGAGTTCAAATTTGAGATTTTTGGTTCCAACCGCCAGGTCTTTGTGAGATGCAGAGTAGCTGAATGGATGATATCCGCATGTGTGGTTCTCACCGTGAAGCATGGATAACGATGTGTGATACTGTGGGGGTGCTTTGCTGGTGACACTGTCAGTGATTTATTTAGAATTAAAGGCACACTTAACTAGCATGGCTACCACAGCATTCTGCAGCGATATGCCATCCCGTCTGGTTTGGGCTTAGTGGGACTATCATTTGTTTTTCAACAGGACAATGACCCAACACACCTCCATGCTGTGTAAGGGTTATTTGACCAAGAAGGAGAGTGATGGAGTGCTGCATCAGATGACCGGGCCTCCAAAACCACCCGACCTCAACCCAATTGAGATGGTTTGGGATGAGTTGGACCGCAGAGTGAAGGAAAAGCAGCCAACAAGTGCTCAGCATATGTGGGAACTCCTTCAAGAATGTTGGAAAAGCATTCCAGGTGAAGCTGGTTGAGAGAATGCCAAGAGTGTGCACAGCTGTCATTAAGACAAAGGGTGGCTACTTTGAAAAATCTCAAATATAAAATATATTTTCATTTGTTTAACACTTTTTTGGTTACTACATGATTCCATATGTGTTATTTCATAGTTTTGATGTCTTCAGTATTATTCTACAATGTAGAAAATAGTAAAAATAAAGAAAAACCTTGGAATGAGTTGGTGTGTCCAAACTTTTGACTGGTACTGTATACATATTCAAAATGGCACAGTAATGTCAACTTGTGTTCACTTTTCAATGGACCTCACTTGTTCTGTTGGATGATCTTCTATACACAGTGATCCCTACAACAACATCACAGCTTTGGACCCAGAGAAACTGAAGATCTTCAGAACTGTGAGAGAGATCACAGGTGTGTGTGTGTGTGTGTATATATGTGTGTGTTGAAGTTTCAAATGCATGTGTCTGTTTAGTGGCAGCAGTGTGAGCGATATATATTTGTGTTTGGAAGGTGTTCTGTGTTTTAACACTTTCTGCGGTTGCTAGACGTTCTGAGTATCCAGTCGTGGCCTGAAACTCTGACTGACCTGTCGGTGTTCTCTAACTTGGCAACCATACAAGGAAGAACCCTCTACAGGTGACCATCTATCTCTGTCTTTCTCACTCTCTGACATTAGACTTGTGTCTTTGTCTCTCTGCACTTAAGAAATATCTCTTTCACTTTCTACAGTATGTGTCCACTGAACCCATCTCCATCTGTGCTTAACTGCATTGTAGACATGCATGCATAGACTAACCTGTTGTGTCTTGTGTGTCTTGTCACCATTTTATCTCTCATCCCCTTTCACCCCATTTCTCATCCCCTTCTCTCTCTCTCTCTCCTCTCTCTCTCTCTCTCTCTCTCTCTCTCTCTCTCTCTCTCTCTCTCTCTCTCTCTCGTTTGTTCCATCAGCGGAGGGCACTCTAAAAAGTCCAGTAGTGTGTGTGACAGTTGTTTTACTAATCTACCTGACTACTAATCTTCCTGATACTGTGTGAACTGATAAAACAACATCATACTCAGACAATGCTAAACAAAACAAAAATCCTCTGAATTGGTTACGAGTTGTCTTGAACTGTATCAGAAGTGTCTCAGCTGGTGGTGGGTGGGAGATTTTAGTGTAGGTTGAGGTATAATCCTCATGATTGTATTCTGAACTTGATCATACCTTATGACCACCAGTGGATGAGGGAGGACGATTTTCTTTTCATGAGCATGGCCTTATTTCTATTACAGCATATTGGATGACTCTCATTCATATTCCATTCACCCAGTTCAATGTAACAGTGATAGGAGTAGGCTACTACATGATCCTCTAATTTTCCATATACCCATCATGAGGTTGCTACATCCTAGCCTATGAATGAAAGTTCACAACGTAGGTGCACACAGGTCGAGAGACAAATTTGAGGTGACAGACAGTGACATTCAATATCGCCTTACACACTCTTGCCTGCATCTAGCTGATATAGGCTGTGATCATTAGTCCAACAGCTGCAAACGAGAGTTTCTATTGGACAAATTTAGGTATGTTTATCCCCGTTATGTTCCGTTTGCTTACGTTTAAGAAACGTTTTTCAACAGAATCTACAGAATGATTACACCCCTGATCACGCGTAACAGAGTTCATTCTCATAACAGCCACATTGTATTCCTGCTCTTCCCTTTGCTTGTGGACTTCAATGCACAACAAATCATCTGTATGCGACCAGGCGAAAAAACCTTTCCAAGCCAAACCTCTACAAACAGCCCACATCGTTGTCACCATAAACTAAAGTAACGTCATAGTCAGCATAGCTAAAATAACTAACGTGTTAGTAAACCCGCTAAAATCATACAGTAAAGTTAGTGTACAGTCAGTAAGCAGTTACACCGGCAAGCCCTGGTGGCAATAAATTAGTAAAACCAAAAGCTTAACTTGACTTGGAAGAGCTCCAATGTTGTGTGGGAAAGTCATAGCCAGCTAGCTAACATAGCATCCCTCTGTTTGAGCAGGGTGTTTCAGTAGGCTAAACTAGCTAGCTGCATTTGCTAGCTAAGTAAGTGAAACTGAAAGTGAAAAAAATGACTCTCTCTCTCTCTCTCTCTCTCTATTGCTCTCTTGCTTCTCCTTCATTTTGGAAGAAAGTAATTTGTTCAAAACTGTTCAACTATTGTCTTTCTGTCTCTACTCACCACATTTTATACACTGCAGTGCTAGCTAGCTGTAGTTTATGCTTTCAGTACTAGATTCATTCTCTGATCCTTTGATTGGGTAGACAACATGTCGGTTCATGCTGCAAGAGGTCTGATAGGTTTGAGGACGTCTTCCGGAAGTTGTCATAATTACTGTGTAAGTCTATGGAAGGGGGAGAGAACCATGAGCCTCCTAGGTTTTGTATTGAAGTCAATGTACCCAGAGGAGGACGGAAGCTAGCTGTCCTACGGCAACACCATGGTGCTACTCTACAGAGTGCTGTTGAGGCTACTATAGGCCTTCTTTTCAAAATTGTGTGTTTTAACCTGTTATTTGGTGACATGTCATTTTATTTACTATAGTTTTATCTTAACTTTTTTAATGTTTTACATTTTAAATGTTTATGAAATTCACTGAGGAGGATGGCCTCCCCTTCCTCCCGTGAGCAGTCTCCACTGATGACCACATTGGGTATTAGGAGTCTCTACCACAATAGCATATGAATTCCCTACATAATAACAACACACACATTTTCTGTCTACATGTAGACAATTAATTCATGTTTGGGAGCAGCAATGCCATATGCGGGATTCATTTACTTCTCTGTCCTGACTTGATTCATGTTCCCAGCACCAATATACATTTGTACATATTTTTTTCTGAAATATCCTCCATTCCCTCCACCTTAATGGTTCTCTCTCTCTTGGCTCTCCCTCTTTCTGTCATCACCCTATCCCTCTACCTTGCTCCTCTTCCTCCTCCTGCGTTCTTCCCTCCTCCCTCTTCTTCAGGGGCTACGCCCTGCTGGTAATGCGTATCCCGTCACTGACCTACCTGGGGCTGCGCTCACTGCAGAGCATCAATGACGGCGGCGTCTACATCACAGGAAACAGGAAGTTATGCTACCAGCACACCGTCAACTGGACACGCCACTTCAGTAGTAGCTCCCGCCCACAGCGCCACCAGAAGAACATCGACGTCAAGGACAACCGACCCCAGAGCCAATGTGGTGAGACGGGGGATAGAGGAGAGAGATTGGGTGAAGTCTTCAAAATCATTAAGTAAATTTAATTGTTTTGCGGGTACACTAGTGAATTACTAATAGTTTTTTTTGCATATTTTTTGTGTGTGTGTGTAGTTGCGGAGGGGCACGTGTGTGACCCTCTGTGTTCGTCGGAGGGGTGTTGGGGTCCTGGGCCGGACCAGTGTCTATCCTGTAAGAACTACAGCCGGGGGGGAACCTGTGTCAATCAGTGCAGATTTCTCACCGGGTCAGTACTCATTCAAAACAATGCATTTTTATTATAATGTAGATTTGTCAGTATGTCTCAATGTGTGTACGTGACTATGTGTTTAACCTACTTTTCAATCTCAATCTCTGCTTTTCTCCAGGAAGGGGCGTGAGTTTACAAGTCCGAAGGGCGAGTGTATGCCCTGTCACTCGGAGTGTGAGGTCCAGGAGGGACAGCCCACCTGCATAGGACTGGTATGCTCACCTCTGACATCTGCCCATAGACCTCTCTCAAAGCATCTTAAAAAGACGGTTCTATGAGCTCAGAGTGATCAGTTGAAAAGTGTCTCTCAAAGTACATCCAAAATGTAGTGCTTCACTGCCACCTTGTGGATAATATTTTGGACCACAATTACAAAGATATTGTCAACTGTCTCCATCTCTCTATCCCCCTCTACCGCTCTCTCCCCCTCTCTTGCTTGCTCGCTCTCTTTCTTTCTCACTCTCTCACTTTCTCTCGGCAGGGAGCTAATGAGTGTGTGGTGTGTGCCAGTCTGAGGGACGGTCCTCACTGTGTGTCCTCATGCCCTGAAGGAGTGATGGGGGAGAAGGGTCTCATCTTTAAATACCCCAACCAGCAGAGACGCTGTGAGCCCTGCCACCTCAACTGCACCCAGGGGTGAGAGACGAGTTAGAGAATGGGGCTAGTGTGTGTGTGTGTGTGTGTGTGTGTGTGTGTGTTAAATATCTCTCTGCTCTGTGTTTTCAGTTGCTCAGGCCCAGGAATTGGGGACTGTTTGGACTCCACCAGATTAACTGATAGGTGAGTGTAGTTTCTATATTTTTTCTACCTGTGACTGACAACCTGATTTATCCTCACTGTAAATTTTGTTTAGTCTAGAATGTAGCATTATTCATTATTGTATATCAGGTGCTGATTGGCTGATACATGTGTCTCTTTCCAGCCAATCCATTACAGGAATTGTTTTGGGAGTTTTGGCAGCAGTGATAGTGGGCTTCTCCATCTTTGTGATGAGTGTTCTGTACCGCCGAGGTCTTGCCATCCGGCGCAAGAGAGCCATGAGGAGATACCTGGAGAGTGGCGAGGTGAGGTGGGAGGGGAGTGTGTATGTGTGTGTGTGTCTGAGAGAGAGCCAGAGCGAGAGAGAATTAGGATCTCTTAATAAGAGTATGTGCATGTGTAGTCTATTGTCTTGATATGTGTTGATATTAATTGTGTGCATGACGTGTATGTGTCTGTAGAGTTTTGAGCCTTTGGACCCTGGTGAGAAAGTGGTCAAAGTTCATGCCAGGATCCTGAAGGTCACGGAACTCCGTAAGATCAAGCTACTGGGCACCGGTGTGTTTGGCTCCGTCCACAAGGTGTTTACATCATTAACCGTCACCCTCTTAAAGCCCCTATTATCATCATCACCCTGCACCTCTCTGATTTTCCCGTAGGCCCTACATGTATTGTGCTACTTACCTTACTTGTCTTCATTTCATTGTGAGGTAACCCCTCTCCCCCTCTCTTTTCCTCCATATTTCTCAGGGCATTTGGATTCCTGAGGGAGACTCAGTGAAGATCCCCGTGGCCATAAAGACTATTCATGATCGAATGGGGCAAAATACCTTCCATGAGATCACAGAGGTAAGAAAACACTCTCACATGCCCACTCTCAAGAACCTCTGCCCCTTAAAGCATACTGACCTAATACCCACTTATCTTGACTCTTGCTGCACCCCACCGACATACATCACTGTTGCAGTTGTTAATATGTATGTTATTACCAGTCAAAAGTTTGGACACACCTACTCATTCCACAAATGAATTTTTAAAACCTGTTATGGCTAGGGGTTCCGCTAGTGGAACGTTTCGACAACATCCGGTGAAATTGCAGAGCTCAAAATAAAAAGAAATAAAAAAAAGAAATATTTAACTTTCATACATTCACAAGTGCAATACACCAAATTAAAGCTTAACTTCTCGTTAATCTAGCGTGTCAGATTTCAAAAAGTCTTTACGGCGAAAGCAAACCATGCAATTATCTGAGGACAGCACCCCATCAAACAAACACATGACAATCACATTTCAACCCGCCAGGCGCGACACAAAACTCAGAAATAACGATACAATTCATGTCTTACCTTTGAATAACTTCTTCTGTTGGCACTCCAGTATGTCCCATAAACATCACAAATGGTCCTTTTGTTCGATTAATTCCGTCGTTATATCTCCAAAATGTCAATTTATTTGGCGCGTTTGATTCAGAAAAACACCGGTTCGCCCTGCATGACTACAAAATATCTAATAAGTTACCTGTAAACGCTGACCAAACATTTCAAACAACTTTCCTAATCCAACTTTAGGTATTTTAAAACGTAAATAATTGATCAAATTTAAGACGGGATAAACTGTGTTCAATACTGGATAAAAACAACGTGAAGCGCGTGACTGTCACAACTTCCGCCGAAGTCGGCTCCTCTCCTTGTTTGGGCGGCGTTCGGCGTCACCGGTTTTCTAGCCATTGCCGCTCCATTTTTCATATGTCCATTGGTCTTGTCTTGTTTCATACACACCTGGTTTTCATTTCCCCAATCAATCTACTTGTATTTAACCCTCTGTTTCCCATCATGTATTTGTGTGTAATTGTTTCATGTTATTGTGGTGTTTTGTTACGCGCCTTACTTTTGTTATGTTCCATGTTTTGAGCGCATTTGATTTATGTAGTGCTCTTGTTTTGGAACAAAAATAAAAGTGTGCCTGTTATCATTACTCTGCTCTGACTTTGCCTCTAGTACACCCCTTGACAGTGACCTGGAGCGCGCATCAAAACAGTAGAGAGCACTAGGCTGGACCCTCGTTCTGAAGAGCCGTACTTCTTCATTTCTCTAAAGAAAAACATCAACCAATTTCTAAAGACTGTTGACATCTAGTGTAAGCAATAGGAACTGCAACCAAGTGCTACAGAAATCTAGGTTCCCATAGAAAACCAATTGAAAACAGTCACCTCAACAACAAAAAAATGCCTGGATGGTTTGTCCTCACAGTTTCGCCTGCCAAATAAGTTCTGTTATACTCACAGACATTATTTTAACAATTTTCAAAACTTTAGAGTGTTTTCTATCCACATCTACCAATTATATGCATATCCTAGCTTCTGGGCCTGAGTAGCAGGCAGTTTACTTTGGGCATGCTTTTCATCCGGACGTGAAAATACCGCCCCCTATCCCAAAGAGGTTGGCACACCTGTTAATTGAAATGCATTCCAGGTGACTACCTCATGAAGCTGGTTGAGAGAATTCCAAGAGTATGCAAAGCTGTCATCAAGGCAAAGGGTAGCTACTTTGAAGAATATAAAATATTCAATATATTTTTATTTGTTTAACACATTTTTGGTTACTACATGATTCCATGAGTTATTTCATAGTTTTGATGTCTATTTTTTTATGTCTATTCTACAATGTATAAAATAGTAAAAATAAAGAAAAACCCTTGAATGAGTAGGTGTGTCCAAACTTTTGACTTGTACTGTATATAGTGCTATTTATATTGATATTGTTGTTTTTTATTACCATTTCATTATTTTATTTCACTTAGTTCTGCATGTTGGAGCTCGAGGCCTAAGATTTTCATTTTGCCCTGCAATCACACCTGCAACCCTGTACATGTAACTATTAAACACTGAATCTCTGAGAAAAAAATTAACTCTTATTAATGCTGTTAGATGTTTTGATGATAACCCCTGCAGCACATGTTGGTGATGGGTAGCTTGGACCACCAGTACATCGTCAGGCTCTTAGGTGTCTGTCCAGGTGCTAGTCTCCAGCTGGTCACCCAGCTAAGCAATCAGGGGTCCTTACTGGAGCACATCAGGCACCACAGGGATAGCCTGGACCCACAGAGGCTGCTCAACTGGTGTGTGCAGATTGCCAAGGTGAGATACCGTGTGTGTTTGGTTGGTTGGTTGGTTGGGTGAGCGGGTGAGTGATTATGTACAGTGCCATCAGAAAGTATTCACACCCCTTGACCTTTTCCATATTTTGTTGTGTTACAGCCTGAATGTTTTACAAATTAATTAAAAGTGAAAAGCTGATATGTCTTGGGTCAATAAGTATTCAACCTCTTTGTTATGGCAAGCATAAAAACGTACAGGAGTAAAAATGTGCTTAAGAAGTCACATAATAAGTTGCATGGACATGATTTTTTAATGACTACCCCATCTCTGTACGCCACACATACAATTATCTCTAAGTTCCCTCAGTCAAAGTACATTTTAAGCACAGATTCAACCACAAAGAAGAGGGAGGTTTTCCAATGCCTCGCAAAGAAGGGCAACAATTTGTTTTTAAATCAATTACGCTTTAAGCACAGATTCAACCACAAAGAAGAGGGAGGTTTTCCAATGCCTTGCAAAGAAGGGCAACAATTTGTTTTTAAATCAATTACGCTTTAGATGGTGTATCAATACACCCAGTCACTACAAAAATTCAGGCGTCCTTCATAACTCAGTTGCCGGAGAGGAAGGAAACGGCTCTGGGATTTCACTATGAGGCCAATGGTGATTTTAAAACTGTTACAGAGTTAAATGGCTGTGATAAAAACATATATTTAACCTTTATTTAACTAGGCAAGTCAGTTAAGAAGAAATTATTTTTTATAATGACGGCCTACAACGGCCAAACCCAGGCGATGCTGGGCCAATTGTGCACTGCCCTTTGGGACTCCCAATCACGCCAGTAACTAAGGAAGGATCAATAACATTGTTGTTACTCCACAATACTAACCTAAATGACAGAGTGAAAAGAAGGAAGCTTGTATAGAATAAAAAATATTCCAAAACATGCATCCTGTTTGCAATAAGGCACTAAAGTAATGCTGCAAAAAATGGGGCAAAGAAATTAACTTTTTGTCCTGAATACAAAGTGTTTTATGTTTCGGGAAAATCCAACACAATATCACTGAGTACCACTCATCATATTTTCAAGCATGATGGTGGCTGCATCATGTTATGAGTATGCTTCAGAGGAATAATGTATGTTAGTATTACGTGATTGCGAAAAATGTCAATCGTTTTTAATGGTATGCTGTATTTATTGATAAACTAGGGACTAGGACTAGGACTAAGGAGTTATTTAGGATAAAATAAAACAGATAAGAGCTAAGCACAGGCAAAATACTAGAGTAAATCCTGGTTCAGTCTGCTTTACACCAGACATTGGGTGACAAATTCACATTTCAGCAGGACAATAACCTGAAACACAAGGTCAAATATATACTGAAGTTGCTTACCAAGACAACATTGAATGTTCCTGAGTGGCCTAGCAACAGTTACTTAAATCGGATTGAAAATCTATGGCAAGACTTCAAAATGGCTGTCTAGCAATGATCAACTACCAACTTGACAGAGCTTGAAGAATTTATTTATTGCAAATATTGTACAATCCAGGTATTGAAAGCTCTTAGGGTCTTATCCAGAAACACTCACAGCTGTAACCGCTGCCATAGGTAATTCTAATCATTGAATTTTTCTTCCACTTTGACATTACAGAGGATTGTGTGTCGATCGTTGTCAAAAGAAAGGACAATTAAATACATTTTAATCCCACTTTTGTAACTTAACAACATTTGTAAAATGTCAAGTGTGTGTGAATACTTTCTGAAGGCACTGTATATGACAGAAGTGTATGTGATAAAGGTGTGTGTGGGATTGTGTATGTAACCGAGGTGTGTGTGTGTGTGTGTGTGCTCTCCCCTGTCAGGGTATGTACTATCTGGAGGAACACATGATGGTCCACAGAAACCTGGCAGCCCGTAACGTGCTCCTGAAGAGTGACTACATGGTCCAGATCTCTGACTACGGCATAACAGATCTGCTCTACCCCGATGACAAAAAGTACTTCTACAATGAGGTGAAAGTGTGTTGACTTCCTCGTTAGGTCACATGGAAAAACTAGACATGGATAATGTCTCAGCCTATTATTTATCTTCTGCTCAAAATTGTCTAGAAGCATCTGCTGTCATTTGTCTTAAGTGAGATGTTGACTAGATAAATGCCCTGTTTCTATACGTGTTTTGTATTGCTGCCATGAACACTAACTAATATATGTTTTTTTCCAGTGGCCACAGGCTTTGAACTCGGTGTAATTCATGGTGACATAGTTCCCTGTCTTGTCTCTCTCACCACAGACGGCCATTAAATGGATGGCTCTGGAGAGCATCTTGTTCCGCAGATACACACATCAAAGTGATGTCTGGAGCTATGGTGAGTCACTGTGTGTGTGTTTGTGTGTTGGTTTCATGTGCTTTTATAGACTTTTATATCAACGGTAAGAAAGTTCAAAGTACTTGTGTGTATGTATATGTTGAGTTACCATAATTTTATACTGTCTATTATATTTCTCCGTCTTGCAGGAGTGACAGTGTGGGAGATGATGTCATACGGGGCGGAGCCCTACTCGGCGATACGTCCACAGGAAGTGCCAGACCTTCTGGAGAAGGGCGAGCGTCTTTCCCAGCCAGCCATCTGCACCATAGATGTCTACATGGTCATGGTCAAGTGTGAGTGACCACCCTCTCTCCTTCACCCTCAATACCAATATACCTAGCTTTCCCTCTACCCACTCTGCCGAAGAAACAGTGGTAACTCCCGGGTGCTGTTATCTATTGTGAGCAAGCTCCTCCAACCTGTGAACAATTCTTCTACCTCAGCCTCCCCAGAAAGGTGCAATCAATACCTGGGCTTCTTCCAAAGCAAAATGTAAAACATGAATAACACCATCCTGCCCTCTCCAGCCCCGGTAGTTGAGCTACTGAGTCCTACCCTCCCTGAGTCAAGGTTCTCCACCTTCACCACAGTCACTGCAGCTGATGAAGTCAGCTGGTTAGGACAATGAAGCCCACCACTTGCTCACTTGACCCTATCACCACCTCCCTTGTGACGACCTGCTTACCTGCTCTGGAGCCTTTCTTCACAGAAATGATCAACAAGTTTCTTATCACTGGATGTGTCCCTCCTCAGCTCAAACTGGCCGCAGTCACACCAGTACTTAAAAAGCTTGGATCTGACCCTGACAACCTACAGAACTACAGGCCTATTTCCAACCTGCCCTTCCTGAGTAAGCTGTTTCTGGCCAACTCCAAAACCATCTGGCCACTCACAACCTACTTGAGCCCTTCCAGTTGGGTTTCAGAGCTAGACACAGCACTGAGACTGCCATGGTAATGGCCACTAATGACCTGCTCATGAATGCTGACTCTGGGGCTGCCAGCATCCTCATACTGCTGGACCTCGGTGCAGCACTCAACACGGTCAGCCACACCATCCTGCTGAACTGCATGGAGAAGCCCCTTGGCCTGTCAGACACTGTCCTGAACTTGTTCAGGTCCTATCTCACTGATCGCTACAAGTTTGTAGCCATTGGTCCTAGTAGGTCACACACAGTTGTAGTCAGACAGGGGGTACCTCAAGTGCTAGTGCTGGTTAAGTTTATTTAATTTTTATGTATTTTTTTGGGGGGGGGGGGGGTTCGAGGTGAGGAGGACGATTATTTAAGATACTGTTTTAAGAGGTAGGGTTTCAGATGTTTTTTGAAAATGGGCAGGGACTCTGTTGTCCTAGCTTCAGGGGGAAGCCAGGACAGAGAGGAGCTTGGACTCAGCTGAGCCGGAGCTTCCCAAGAGACCTGAGGTGGTAGAATGGCGTGCTCAGGTTGGGGTGTAGGGTTTGAGCATAGCCTGAAGGTGGGAGGGGCAGTTCCTCTTGCTGTTCCGTAGGCAAGTACCATGGTCTTGTAGTGGATGTGAGCTTCAACTGCAAGCCAGTGGAGTGTGTGTAGGAGTGGGGTGATATGAGAGAACTTGGGAAGGTTGAAAACCAGGCAGGCTGCAGCGTTCTGCAGGGGTTTGATAGCACAAGCAGGGAGCCCAGACAACAGTGAGTTTCAGTAGTCTAGACAGGAGAGGACAAGTGCCTGGATTAGGACCTGTGGCGCTTATGTGTGAGGTAGGGTCGTACTCTATGGATGTTGTAGAGCATGAACCCGCAGGAGCAGGTCAATGCTTGGATGTTTGCAGAGAATGACAGGGGGTTGTCCAGGGTCACGCCAAGGTTCTTTGCACTGTGATGGCGACACTGTGGAGTTGTAAACCTTGATGGAGAGGTCTTTGAGCGGGGAGACTTTCCTCGGGAGGAAGAGCAGTTCCGTCTTGTTGAGATTGAGCCTGTGGTAGGCCGACATCCAAGTTGAGATATCTGCCAGGCACACAGAGATGCGCGTCGCCACCTGGGTGTCAGAAGGGGGGAAGGAGAAAATTAGTTGAGTGTCATCCTCATAGCAATGATAGGAGACACCATGTGAGGATATGACGGAGCTGGTGACTTGGTGTATAGAGAGAAGAGGAGCGGGCCTAGAACCGAGGCCTGGGGGACACCTTTAGTGAGACTACGTGGTGCAGACACAGATCCTCTCCACGTCACCTTGTAGGGTAGTTCTGTGTGAGTGAGATCAGTGGACTCAATAGGCTGAGTGAATGATTAGTTGTTGTTGTCAACCTTTTTCTCAAAGTGGTTGACAAAGTCGTCTACAGAGAAAGAGGAGGGATGGGGTAGTGGATTAAGCAGGAAGAATAAGGTAGAAAAGAGTTTCCTAGGGATAGAGGCAGAAGCTTGAAATGTAGAGTGGTAGAAAGTGGCTTTAGCAGTGAATACAGAGGAAGAGAAGGTAGAGAGGAGGGAGTGAAAGGATTAGTTAAGTTTCCTCCATTTTCGCTCAGCTGCCCGCAGCCCTGTCCTGTAAGCTCGCAATGAGTCACTCAGCCACGGAACAGGAGGTGAGGGCAGAGCCAGCCGGGAGGAAAGGGGACAGCGCAAGTCATAGGATGTGGAAAGGGAGGAGAGTAGGGATGAAGAGGCAGAATCAGGAGACAGGAGGGAGAAGGATTTAGCAGAATGGAGAGATTATAGGATAGAAGAGGAGAGAGTAGTTGGAGAGAGAGAGTAAGGATTGCGATGGCGCATGACCATCTGGGTAGGGGCTGTGGTTAGGGTTGGAGGAAAGAGAAACGAAAACAGAGTTGGAAAGAAATTAATCGAAGGCAGACGTTGGGAGGTTGAAGTTGCCAAGTACGAAGAGCGGTGAGCCATCGTCAGGAAATTAGCTTATCAAGGTGTCAAGCTCATTGAGGAACTTTCCAAGGGCACCTGGTGGGCAATGGATTACAATAATGTTAAGCTTGAGTGGACAAGTGACAGTGACATTATGGAATTCAAATGAGGAGATGGAAAATCTCCACTTAGGAGAAATTAGTAGACCTGTGACACCACCGTGATGACCAGATGCTCTTGGACTATGAGAGAAAACATAGTCAGATAAAGAAAGAGCAGCTGGAGTAGCAGGGTTCCCTGGGGTGATCCATGTCTCCGTCAGGGCCAAAATGTCAAGGGACTGAAGGGCAGCATAGGCTGAGATTAACTCGGTGTTCATGACCTCAGATCGGCAGTTTGAAACGCTGCCAGAGACCCAGAATTCCACATGGGTTGTGCACGCAGGGTACACTAAATTAGAAGGGTTTTTTATTAATATATATTTTTTAATTCAGCACCCCTACTTCCAATGCCCACTGCACTTCTGGTCAGCTGCCTGCAGGACATCGAGGCATGGATGGAGTTGAGCTTCCTGCAGTTAAACTGCAAAAAGACAGAGGTCGTCCTGATTGGCACTTGCACTATCATCAGCAGCTTCAGCCTCAATATTGATGGTGTCAAGGTCTTCCCCTCCAGTCAGGTTGACATCCTGGGTGTGATATTTGACAGTCAGCTCTCGTTTGATGCCCACATCAAGAGTATGACCAAAGTTTAAAATGTCCATTTACGGAACATTGCCAGGTTAAGACTTATGCGATCACAACCTGCAGCTGAGCGACTCATACACGCCTTTATTTCATCCCGTCTGGACTATTCTAACACCATTTTTGTTGGCGCATCTGCCAAGTGCCTAAACAGGCTACAATATGTCCAGAACTGTGCTGCACATGTCCTCACCCACGTGTCCTTAGAGTACACTGGATGTATTACATTGAAATAATTAGTTTTGATCTGAAAGTATAGTTGATAAAGAATGCACAAACAACTGGCACTTTATTTTCAATGGGACTCACGTGGCATTATTATAATTTACAGGCTGGATGATTGACGAGAATGTCCGTCCCACCTTCAAGGAACTGGCCAATGAGTTTACCAGAATGGCCAGGGACCCGCCGAGGTACCTTGTGATCAAGGTAAGACAAAATGCCATCTTTGGGAGAAATCAAATCAAATTTATTTATATAGCCCTTCGATATCAGCTGAAATCTCAAAGTGCTGTACAGAAACCCAGCCTAAAACCCCAAACAGCAAGCAATGCATGTGAAAGAAGTACGGTGGCTAGGAAAAACTCACTAGGAAAAACTCCCTAGAAAGGCCAAAAACCTAGGAAGAAACCTAGAGAGGAACCAGGCTATGAGGTGTGGCCAGTCCTCTTCTGGCTGTGCCGGGTGGATATTATAACAGAACATGGTCAAGCTGTTAAAATGTTCATAAATGACCAGCATGGTCAAATAATAATAATCATAGTAGTTGTCGAGGGTGCAACAAGCACGTCCGGTGAACAGGTCAGGGTTCCGTAGCCGCAGGCAGAACAGTTGAAACTGGAGCAGCAGCATGGCCAGGTGGACTGGGGACAGCAAGGAGTCATCATGCCAGGTAGTCCCGAGGCATGGTCCTAGGGCTCAGGTCTTCCGAGAGAAAGAAAGAAAGAGAGAAAGAGAGAATTAGAGAGAGCATATTTCAATTCACACAGGACACCGTATAAGACAAGAGAATACTCCAGATGTAACAGACTGACCCTAGCCCCCCGACACATAAACTACTGCAGCATAAATACTGGAGGCTGAGACAGGAGGGATCAGAAGACACTGTGGCCCCATCCGATGATACCCCCGGACAGGGCCAAACAGGCAGGATATAACCCCACCCACTTTGCCAAAGCACAGCCCCCACACCACTAGAGGGATGTCTACAACCACCAACTTACCGTCCGAAGACAAGGCAGAGTATAGCCCACAAAGATCTCCGCCATGGCACAACCCAAGGGGGGGGGGGGGGGGGGCGCCAACCCAGACAGGAAGACCACGTCAGTGACTCAACCCACTCAAGTGACGCACCCCTCACATGGACGGCATGGAAGAACACCAGTAAGTCAGTGACTCAGCCCCTGTAATAGGGTTAGAGGCAGAGAATCCCAGTGGAAAGAGGGGAACCGGCAAGGCAGAGACAGCAAGGGCGGTTCGTTGCTCCAGCCTTTCCGTTCACCTTCACACTCCTGGGCCAGACTATACTTAATCATAGGACCTACTGAAGAGATAAGTCTTCAATAAAGACTTAAAGGTTGAGACTGAGTCTGCGTCTCTCACATGGGTAGGCAGACCATTCCATAAAAATGGAGCTCTATAGGAGAAAGCCCTACCTCCAGCCGTTTGCTTAGAAATTCTAGGGACAATTAGGAGGCCTGCGTCTTGTGACCGTAGCGTACGTGTAGGTATGTACGGTAGGACCAAATCGGAAAGATGGGTAGGAGCAAGCCCATGTAATGCTTTGTAGGTTAGCAGTAAAACCTTGAAATCAGCCCTTGCCTTAACAGGAAGCCAGTGTAGGGAGGCTAGCACTGGAGTAATATGATCACATTTTTGGGTTCTAGTCAGGATTCTAGCAGCCGTATTTAGCACTAACTGAAGTTTGTTTAGTGCTTTATCCGGGTAGCCGGAAAGTAGAGTATTGCAGTAGTCTAGCCTAGAAGTAACAAAAGCATGGATTAATTTTTCTGCGTCATTTTTGGACAGAATGTTTCTGATTTTTGCAATGTTACGTAGATGGAAAAAAGCTGTCCTTGAAACAGTCTTGATATGTTCTTCAAAAGAGAGATCAGGGTCCAGAGTAACGCCGAGGTCCTTCACAGTTTTATTTGAGACGACTGTACAACCATCCAGATTAATTGTCAGATTCAACAGAAGATCTCTTTGTTTCTTGGGACCTAGAACAAGCATCTCTGTTTTGTTCGAGTTTAAAAGTAGAAAGTTTGCAGCCATCCACTTCCTTATGTCTGAAACACAGGCTTCTAGCGAGGGCAATTTTGGGGCTTCACCATGTTTCATTGAAATGTACAGCTGTGTGTCGTCTGCATAGCAGTGAAATTTAACATTATGTTTTCGAATGACATCCCCAAGAGGTAAAATATATAGTGAAAACAATAGTGGTCCTAAAACGGAACCTTGAGGAACACCGAAATTTACAATTGATTTGTCAGAGGACAAACCATTCACAGAGACAAACTGATATCTTTCCGACAGATACGATCTAAACCAGGCCAGAACTTGTCCATGTAGACCAATTTGGGTTTCCAATCTCTCCAAAAGAATGTGGTGATCGATGGTATCAAAAGCGGCACTAAGATCTAGGAGCACGAGGACAGATGCAGAGCCTCGGTCTGACGTCATTAAAAGGTCATTTACCACCTTCACAAGTGCAGTCTCAGTGCTATGATGGGGTCTAAAACCAGACTGAAGCGTTTCGTATACATTGTTTGTCTTCAGGAAGGTAGTGAGTTGCTGTGCAACAGCTTTTTCAAAAAAATTTGAGAGGAATGGAAGATTCGATATAGGCCGATAGTTTTTTATAATTTCTGGGTCAAGATTCGGCTTTTTCAAGAGAGGCTTTATTACTGCCACTTTTAGTGAGGTTGGTACACATCCGGTGGATAGAGAGCCGTTTATTATGTTCAACATAGGAGGGCCAAGCACAGGAAGCAGCTCTTTCAGTAGTTTAGTTGGAATAGGGTCCAGTATGCAGCTTGAGGGTTTGGAGGCCATGATTATTTTCATCATTGTGTGAAGAGATATAGTACTAAAACACTTTAGTATCTCCCTTGATCCTAGGTCCTGGCAGAGTTGTGCAGACTCAGGACAATGGAGCTTTGGAGGAATACCCAGATTTAAAGAGGAGTCCGTAATTTGCTTTCTAATGATCAT
Organism: Salmo trutta; assembly: GCF_901001165.1. NCBI lineage: Eukaryota > Metazoa > Chordata > Actinopteri > Salmoniformes > Salmonidae > Salmo > Salmo trutta. The sequence continues at coordinate 32,635,504 of NC_042972.1, read as the reverse complement.
GATATTTTCCTCAAAGAAGTTCATAAATGTATTACTGCTGAAGTGAAAGCCTTCCTCCATTTGTGAATGCTGCTTTTTAGTTAGCTTTGCGACAGTATCAAAAAGAAATTTCGGATTGTTCTTATTTTCCTCAATTAAGTTGGAAAAATAGGATGATCGAGCAGCAGTGAGGGCTCTTCGATACTGCACGGTACTGTCTTTCCAAGCTAGTCGGAAGACTTCCAGTTTGGTGTGGCGCCATTTCCGTTCCAATATTCTGGAAGCTTGCTTCAGAGCTCGTGTATTTTCTGTATACCAGGGAGCTAGTTTCTTATGACAGATGTTTTTAATTTTTAGGGGTGCAACTGCATCTAGGGTATTGCGCAAGGTTAAATTGAGTTCCTCGGTTAGGTGGTGTCATGATGTTGGCCTCTTTGGGTACAGGAAGGACAGTTGACCCCCTCCCCTTTGTACCATCACCCAACCTACCTTCCCCCCAACCCAGGGTTGTAAAAATTCCAAGAGGAGAATCTACTACCACATGTTTCATAGAGAGACAATATAGCCATATTACCATAAAACTGTTTATATAATAGCCTCAGCGATGACACTGGCATCATAATGGTTGTATAAAATGTATTAATAAGGATAAAGCTATTTGTAATACATTGAGATGCTATGTACTGATGTTAATGTGATAGAATTGTATTTCTGTAACCAAGTCTAACTCAGTCATAGGCACGCCCCCAGGGACACAGACAGGACCAGGCGTCATTTGACAAGCCTGTTCTATGGGCACTATAAAACACCCCCTGATTTACATTTCTCCAGACCAGGCCTGCACTCCATGGCCATTAGGTTTTATCATCCAAGTACTCTACTGAAAGTGAACCATACCACGTGGTTAACTTTTAGACTATCGATATCGACAGAATAAGAACAAGTCTTTGATATTAATTATTAGTCTGCAGCTAAGTAAATTATATCATCGAACGCGAAGACCAACGAAACATCCATTCTATGACAACATTAATGAATGTCGCTCTGAAAGATCCATTCTAACCGAGAGAGAGAGAGAGAACGCGGACAAAACTCCTCAACAGAACTCTCCAACAAGAATCCCGACGACACATGAACGTAAATATATATTGATTGCAATTGTTCCCGAATGAGTGAGCCTTCAATTGTCAATTGTTAATATTAATGAACTCTGTGTAACTTCTCAGCTGACCGTTTATGACCCATTGTCTAACAGACCAGCCATGCTTGTTAGCCATTAGGGCACATTACTATACCAATCCTTTGTGACGATAATTACTGTTTGTATGTTTTCTGTTAATTACTTAGTGTAGTAAATAAATGATTTGAAGACAATTGATGTATGGATGATTTTAGTAAAGACTGGGTTCGTGCAGATACAACAATTTACGACGTTTGGAATGAGACTGGACGCGAGGTAAAATACACCATTCAAACCAGAAGATAATCGGCCTATATTTTAATAATATAGGAAAGTTATATTAGGAAAATTATAACTTTGTAATCTGAATATTTTTCTTGGTGCCCCGATCTCCTAGTTAATTACAATTAAACGATTAATCAGTTTAATCGCGTGATAATAATTACAGGGAGTTAATTGATAAACCTATCTTCAGTTTAATGGTACCCAAAGACACGACAGTGGTTAACTGATTTTTGTCCTCTGACGTCCTTGGGTAGGCAGAGGGAGTCTGGAAGGGCATCAAGGAATCTTTGGGTTGTCTGAGAATTTATAGCATGACTTTTAATGCTCCTTGGTTGGGGTCTGAGCAGATTATTTGTTGCAATTGTATGAGGAAAAACATTAAGATCCACAACATTTATTCCATGGGACAAAACTAAGAAATCAGTTATCAGTAGCCCTACATATCTATATGCTAAGAATGTGCTTTTCCACTCCCAAATGCCAGTCATTACAGTCCAAAGACTGTGCCGTTTACTTGACAGTTACACTCTTGTTCATCCAAACCAAATGTCAGCTCATGAGGATAATAATGATGTTGTTGGAGAATTTGATGATGATGATTATGATGACTGAAGTTGCATTCCACCAGGGGGAATGCAGCCCGTCGGACTCTCCCTCAGATGTATCTCACCAACGAAACACAAAGCTGGATGACATGGAGGCGGGGCAGGAGGACCAGGATGAGGACGGCACGCCCCCTCTCTACCGGTCACAGGCCAGGAGTCTCTCGAGACTTTCAGGAATGGACAGTCACAGGGTGAGGGCTCATATTAGTCATCTCTCCATATTCATACACTATACAAGGAGCCACAAGTTTTTCCGGACCATGTGACCTATCTAGGAAAACCCCTGGCCCGTATCTATGTAACATGGGCAGATCGAACCACCTTTTGGTTACCCTGTTTTCCTCTAATCCCCATCCTGTCCCATTTCTGTATTCCCCTCAGGGTGTTCACAGCAGTCAGGCTGGATACCTGCCTATGACCCCAGGACTGGATAACCCTCAGGTCAGTCACTGGAGATGAACCATGACCATTTTGCATACAAAGATACACTACCGTTCAAAAGTTTGGGGTCACTTAGAAATGTCCTTGTTTTTGGAAAGAAAAGTACATTTTTTGTCCATTAAAATAACATCAAATTGATCAGAAATACAGTGTAGACATTGTTAATGTTGTAAATGACTATTGTAGCTGGAAACGGCAGATTTGTTTTATGGAGTATCTACATAGGCGTACAGAGGCACATTATCAGCAACCATCACTCCTGTGTTCCAATGGCACATTGTGTTAACTAATCCAAGTTTATGATCTAAAAGGCATAGAAAACCCTTTGCAATTATGTTAGCACAGCTGAAAACTGTTGTTCTGATTAAAGAAGCAATAAAACTGGCCGTCTTTAGACTATCTGAGTATCTGGAGCATTATCATTTGTGGGTTCGATTACAGGCTCAAAATGGCCAGAAACAAAGACCTTTCTTCTGAAACTCGTCGGTCTATTCTTGTTCTGAGAAATGAAGGCTATTCCATGTGAGAAATTGCCAAGAAATTAAAGATCTTGTACAACGCTGCGTACTACTCCCTTCACAGAACAGCGCAAACTGGCTCTAACCAGAATAGAAAGAGGAGTGGGATGCCCCAGTGCACAACTGAGCAAGAGGACAAGTTCATTAGAGTGTCTAGTTTGAGAAACAGATGCCTCACAAGTCCTCAACTTGCAGCTTCATTAAATAGTACCCGCAAAACACCAGTCTCAACGTCAACAGTGAAGAGGCGACTCCGGGATGCTGGCCTTCTAGGCAGAGTTCCTCTGTCCAGTGTCTGTGTTCTTTTGCCCATCTTAATCTTTTTTTTTTTTATTGGCCAGTCTGAGACATGGCTTTTTCTTTGCAACTCTGCCTAACTGCCATAATTGCAAAAGGGTTTTCTAATGATCAATTAGCCTTTTAAAATGATAAACTTGGATTAGCTAACACAACGTGCCATTGGAACACAGGAGTGATGGTTGCTGATAATGGGCCTCTGTACGCCTATGTAGATATTCCATTAAAAATCTGCCGTTTCCAGCTACAATAGTCATTTACAACATTAACAATGTCTACACTGTATTTCTGATCAATTTGATGTTATTTTAATGGAGAAAAAAATAGATTTTCTTTCCAAAAACAAGGACATTTCTAATTGACCTCAAACTTTTGAACAGTAGTGTACATGAAAATGTGAACATGCTAACACCTCTTCCACCCTATATCAATCCTATAGGATTGATCACTCATATTGCATTATACCCCCATTCCCCTGTATAGATGGTGTGGCCATCAGCGTCCCGCTCTCGCCTCAATTCCGCCCGCACCATGTCAGAGAGTTCCGAAGGGCGGGGCACTGTGGTGGAGCTGGAGATGAGCGAATACTTTTTATTGACTGGCAGCATGCGGAGAAAGCGGCATCGGGAGGACAGTGCCTACATGTCCCAGAGGGACAGCATGTCAGGGGGGCCGTCTGAGACCCCCTCCCCTGACACAGAGGGGGAGAAGGACCAGAGCGGATACATGCTCCCCGGACTGGGTGACAGCCCAGAGAGAGGTGATATATCAGAGATAGATGACGCAAACCAACATACCACACAATATGTATAGAAACATCTATCTTTGAGTTTCTGTCTGTTGAACATGTTGCATTTATGAATGTTCATTAAGCCATATAAAAAGTGTATATGGTTTTGCATGACATGTGTTTGGGGATGGTTGCATGGCATTGTTATAACTCTGAGTATATGAATGTCAGTATTAATTGCAAGAGTACTCAGATCATTTCAGATCCCTGGATCACCTTACTCACTCCTTTTTATCTTGTCACTCTTCTCCACAGAGACCATACTGTTTAGCTCCCAGGTCACTCTGCTTCACGGGAAGAAATCCAAGGTCTCCTCATACCCATCAGGACCCTCGGAGGACCATGACAGTGCCTGTGAGGAATATGAGTACATGAACAAACAGGCGTCCATTACGTATCTCTCCCCCAGGCAGCAACCTGGACATTCCGATGATGGCCCACAGCGGCTGAAGATGAACAAGAGGCAATGCTCTTCTGTGCCGGACACAGAGTACTCAAAGTGCATGGGGTACAGGACATCAGCTGGGGAGAACAGGGGAGGCCAAACCAAGAATGAAGAACACCAGGACTATGAATTCCCTGCTCTCAACTCTGATTCAGACAACACAGAGCAACATGGCTCTGGTGATGTGGAATACAAGTACATGGACATTCGAGGTGTTGGACCAGAGGCCAGTGAAAGACCAGACGATCCCCCAACACGAGATGTCCCTCATCCTGGGGCTATGCCTAAACAGCGGATGAGAGGCGAGAGAGAGGTGGAGGAAGAGGAGGATGACGAATACGTAGAAGAGGATGACTATCAGTACACTAACAGGCAGCCCAAGCTGCGGCAGGCTCTGCGAGGCAGGGAGGGTCTGAGGATGCAAGGAGGAGGAGAGGGAGAGGTGGATGAGTACGAGGACATGGATTCCCTGGCCGCCCCTGGAGCTGGGGACCCAGTGGAGTATGAGAATGTGCAGAGAGAAGGTGAAGGCGCAGTGGGAGGCATGGAGGGTCAGCACACAGGGATGGGGACATTTGTAAAAGTGTGTGCAGGGGTAGGGGAACCTAGTGGCGGAGATTGCTCCTTTGACAATCCAGACTATTGGCAGAGCAGGTTGTTCCTGAAGCTTAATGCTGTGAACACGTAGGGAAGTGGACCTCCCTCGCTGGCACTGAAGAGGATAGCCGCCTCTGTAGCTCTTCCATGCCAATTGAAATCAATGAAGGACCAGGGGAGGGGAGAAAGCCATCCATTATTAAAAATATGTATGGCATGTTTATACCTATATGTAATTTATTTTATTTTATGTTTTTTTTTTTACCACGTTTTCTCCCCAATTTCGTGGTATCCAACTGGTAGTTGCAGACTTGTCTCATCGCTGCAACTCCCGTACAGACTCGGGAGAGGCGAAGGTCGAGAGCTGTGCGTCCACCGAAACCCAACCAAGCTGCACTGCTTCTTGACACAATGCCCACTTAACCCGGAAGCCAGCTGTACCAATGTGTCGGAGGAAACACCGTACACCTGGCAACCGTGTCAGCATGCACTGCGCCCGGCCCGCCACAGGAGTTGCTAGTGCGCGATGGGACAAGGACATCCCTGCCGACCAAACCCTCCCCTAACCCAGACGACGCTGGGCCAATTGTGTGCTGCCCCATGGGTCTCCCGGTAAAGGCCAGCTGCGACAGAGCCTGGACTCGAACCCAGAATCTCTATGTTTGTATCTTTAATGTGTCTGTTACAGGTTTACATTGATCATGTTTTTATCCATAATAACATAAGCTTTGGGATGTTTTCTTTCTGTATTACAAGTGGAAGGCACTGTGAGTGAGGGAGGCACTGAATGAAATGGCCAGATTACAAGCTTTGTATTTGTGTTTACTTATAAGAACAAAAAATGTATTTGTACAATGTCCTTTTTCTCTTGTATTTTCATGTTTTGAATATGTTAATGTTACCTTTTAGTGATTTTTTTTGTTGCTTTTTTAATAATAAAAATCTTTGAAGAATGTACATAATTGTTATTTATCAGGGGGACATAGTTCTCATTCAGTTTGTTGATACTAGATCTTTAGTGCTATTGTGCTGGTCTTGCTGTTTTCTTCTGACAGTCCCATTTATTGGGGTAAGTGAGAAATGAATGGGCACGTTCCATGTCATCTTTATTGCACTTGGTTTGAGCGGATTACTGGAGCTCAACACCAGAAACAACATCCATGCTTAAAAGCGCAGCATGCACTCTGGTACTGAAATCCATGCCTGAGGCTGACCGTTTCCTCACCTGGGCAGTGTGCATGCACCTACTGTAATTTTGTCCTAGCTCTCCTGTTCAGGGCTTCTTCATTCATTTATCTTTTCAGAAACCAAATCAGTTTTGACCATATTCGAATATCGAATAAACCAGAATGTTTTCAAATGTTTAGCCTACTTGTAAGACACTCAAATGTTCCTCTCCCCTTAGGGCATCAAAAGAAATGGCACAGTGCTGATATTTCCATGATTAACACAAACTTAATTCAAAACAGATGATCATGTGGTATTTGTATTTTATCACATTATAAATTAACAACTTGTCTTGACAAAGGCAGTAAGGCCCCCTGTTGGGATGGGGTTTCTCTCCGTATATCGTGCTCAGTGAGTCAGTGATCAGTGTTGTCTGGATTGACGATAACCGCCTAATCATTTTCCGTCTGTATCTAAAGGACTCTTCTCCAGAGCATCGACTGCTCCAGAGTCACCGGAGAATATGATGATGAGGATGTGTCACCCACATTTTGCACAATATTTACTACTTGAGTCAGTAATGATTAGAACCTTTCTTGGCATGTTGTACTCGCATGTTGTACTCATCTTTTTTTGGATTGGCACTGTGACGGAACAGCACCTGGTGCTAGGTGCTGCTCCGTCACAGTGCCAATCCAAAAAAAGACGACCTGGAACGCAACCCATGTTGTGGATGTAGATGAATGTGTGAAATGTAGTTTATTATGTGGTGCTAAGTGTATATGTATAGTAACTAGAAGGGGATTAAAAACTACAATCTAAACCATGAAGCTTCACTTCTCATTTTGGCGGCATGGTTGTTGGGACGTTTTTTGTTCTTACGTAGGAAGAAGGTGGGAGGAGAATCTGGGACGAGGAGGCTGGGCTTTAGCAGCGGAGTAGAGCTTTGGATGTGTGTGTATAGGTCTTGGAGCTTGACATATCAGGAAAAGTGTTGTAAAGAGAGCCGTTGTCAAGATGTCTGACAACGAAGAACAACAACAGACCATCGCGGAGGACTTGGTTGTCACTAAGTACAAAATGGGAGGTGACATCGCCAACCGTAAGTGTCCGATCGGAGGGACTTGAAATGAGGTGACCTACTCTGCATGCCTTTCGTTTCGTACACACAGCCCGTAGTGACAGTGGTAGTCACCATAACAGGTAGGCACATACCAATGGCCTTGTTCGAGAGCGTCAAAACAGTGAATGTCCATGGGTAAATTGTGACTGACTGACTGATCTACAAATAATAATGAGTCGTTATTTATGATGCAAGGTGATGTTGGACATCAGCCAGTTGGCAGTCGCATGTACTGTCGTTTGTAATGTCGAACAAGCCCAATCAATGACTAAGAAGGCACAGTCCAACAGCCATGTGCTTTGACATGCTAGTCGCAGTTTTAGAAACGTGTGGAATGGAAATGGGGCCCAGTCCTAGTTGTCTTGTAACTGTTGGTGCTAGCAAGCTGACTTCACGTTAACGTTGTTTTGTGAACAATGTTAACGCGGTTATTTTGTCAAGAACGTAGGTTAACTGTTATATCATCTACAGTCACATCAGACAGCTAGCTGTCGAGTTTAGCACGCAAGCTAGCTAACCAACCACCTTATTTGTTAGTTATCTAGATGTAGCTAGTTGGCTAGCTATTCTATAAGTCATAGCTAGCTAGTTCATAGTTTGGGGATAACTGCATTTATGTTGCCTGACTAACAGATTAATTGGAACAACAGAGTTTGATAGTTAGCCAGCTGTGTGGGTGGTGGTGTGGGTAGGTAGCTATTTAACGTTAGCTACTTGTTCCAAGTGAACTGAAATGTAGGTCTTACTGATATACTGTTAGCTACAGTGCCTTCAGAAAGTATTCACACCCGTTGACTTTTTCCACATTTTGGTGTTCCAGTCTGAATTTAAAAATGATTAAATTGACATGTGCCACTGATCTACACACAATACCCCACAATGTCAGTGGAATTTTGTTTTTAGAGACTTTTGCAAATGTAATAAAAAAAGAAACTGAAATGTTTTGAGTCAATAATTATTCTACCCCTTTGTTATGGCAAGCCTAAGTATTGAATATTTCAGGAGTAAATATTTGCTTAACAAATCATATGTTGCATGACTCACTCTGTGTGCAATAATTGTGTTAAAGAAAAATGTATGATCAACCCATCTCTGTACCCCACACATACAATTACATGTAAGGACCCTCATTCGAGTAGTGAATTTCAAGCACACATTCAAGCACAAAAAACAGGGAGGTTTTCCAATGCCTCGCAAAGAAGGGCAGCTATTGGTAGATGGGTAAAAATAGCTGACACTGCATTGAGCATGGTGAAGTTATTAATTACGCTTTGGCTGGTGTATCAATACACCCAGTCACTAAAGATACAGGGAGTCCTTCCTAACTCTGTTGCCGGAGAGGAAGGAAACCGCTCAGGGATTTCACCATGAGGCCATTGGTGATTTTTAAAACCGTTAGAGTTAAATGGCTGTGATAGGAGAAAACAACTGAGGATGGATCAACAACATTGTAGTTACTCCACAATACTAACCTATGACGGTTTAGGCCGTCATTGTAAATAAGAATTTGTTCTCAACTGACTTGCCTAGTTAAAGGTTACATATAAAAATGTATTAATAGGTGCTGTATGTGTGAAGTACAGAGATGAGGTAGTCATTCAAAAATCATGGTTAACACTACACACAGTAAGTGTGCACCTTATGTGACTTGTTAAACACATTTTTTCCCTTTGAACTTATTTAGGCTTGCCATAACAACGGGGTTGAGTAATTATTGACTGAAGACATTTCAGCTTTTCATTTTTAATTAATTTGTACCATTTTCTAAAAACATAATTCTACTTTGACTTTATGGGGTATTGTGTGTAGGCCAGTGACACATAATCTCAATTTTTTATATTTTTTTTAAAATTCATGCTCTAACACAACAAAATGTGGAAAAAGTCAAGGGGTAAGAATACTTTCTGAATGTTTAGCACTGGATGTTTGGCTGGTTTCCAGCTATGGACTTCAGAGACTGGCCTCAGTCCCTAGGTTAGGATTCATAACCCGACTTTGAAACTAGTTAAATGGCTGCTGATTCATCATGACATAATACAACCATAATGGGTAGTCTTATTCATGGAGAATGCATATGGTGCGATTGAATGTAATAATGACATCTTTGGTCTCACTTCTACACTCATCTTTTTGACCTCATCTGTCTGATACCGCTCCACCTCCTAGTCCCCTGACTGCCCTCTCGTCTGTTATCCAGAGGCCCTGCGTGTGGTGATTGAGGCGGCCAAGTCAGGGGTGTCTGTCGTCAACCTGTGTGAGAAGGGAGATGCCCACATCATGGTCGAGACTGGCAAGGTCTTCAGGAAGGAGAAAGACTTAAAGAAAGGTGAGGGGCTGGGATAGAGGGGAGATGAGGATGGGTGAGAAGTGCAAGAGGAATGGGGCTATTTACTGTACTGATAAGACTGTTTGCCCTGTCTCCCATCGCTGTTTATGTAGGGCAGGTGGTTCAAAGCAGTGGTTGTTCTCGTGAGTGGGTCAGTGTGTTGTCATACTGTCTCCAAATTAGAAACATCACCAGATCAGTTCAGTCTGGCAGGAGTCTGCATGTGTCCATGCCACACATTCACAATGGGCCTGAACGTGGGATGGGTCATTGAATATGCCAGTGAGATGACAGAACTATGAAGAGTGATATGGGGCAAGAATAGGGACGTAATTTGACATCAGTCAGGTCTCTCTCACAAACACTACAGATTATTTTAAATTAAAGATTTGGTGGTTCTCTCTTCCCTCTTCCAGGCATTGCCTTCCCTACCAGCGTCTCAGTCAATAACTGTGTTTGCCACTTCTCTCCCCTGAAGAGTGACCCTGACTACACACTTAAAGATGGGGACCTGGTCAAAATGTAGGAACCTCCATCTGTAGTAACGTGGCCCCCATCACTCTGTGTGTCTCTAGTACCCCTCTCGTCTGTCATCTTGTGGGCTGTGTTCTCATGCATCTGATGCTTGGCTGTTGGCTTGTATTTTCTGTTAGGTCTCGTCTCTCTGTATGTCTGTGTGCCTTATGTCTATCTGTCATGTGGCAAATTCTAAGTAATGATTGGATTACATGTCATGTTCATCTGGCATTGGTGTTCAATTGTCACTTTGGCCATTGCATAGTTGAGCAAGCCTCTTCATCTTACTTGTTGAATTGCCCACCTTTGTCTTCATCTATCTGTCTGACCCTACCTTTCCTGTTTTGTGTCAATATATAAGAATGTCACTGTTTGGAATATTGTTTAAGACCCAACTAATGGTTAAATGCCAGCTTATGCTGTGGTACTGTATGGCTGTGCCATTCTTAGAATCTGAAAAGTAACCTTTTTCATTACTGTAACAAAATCCCGTGTGTGTCCTTCCACCATGACAATGAAATTGCTAGTGTTGCTCTCTTTGAGATACATTGAGCCCCCTGCAGTATTGTTGTAGGTGAACATGAACAAACCAGTAACAAAGCATATCCTCACTCACCGTAATATAATCACACACATTCCATTCTTTCATATTTGTCTGACCTTGTATTTTTTGTTGACATCTTTCCCATATGATCTTTGGGAACACAACATTGAAATAATAATCTCATCTAGTCCTTTTACACAATTACATACAGTGCCTTCAAAATGTATTCATACTCCTTGACTTATTCCACAGTTTGTGTTACAGCCTGAATTCAAAATTGATTAAATAGATTTTTTTCTCACCTATTTTCACCGAATACCCCATAATTACAACATGTTTTTAGAAATGTTTCCAAAGTTATTGAAAATGAAATACAGAAATATCTAATTTACATAAGTATTCACACCCCTGGCAGAAAGAATTCTGAATGTCTGAAGCACTTCTATTGTCCTCATGACTTCATCTCCCCCTTTCCTTTCCATCTCTGCCCCCTTTATTTCTGCAGTGATCTTGGAGTCCATGTTGACGGCTTCATCTCTAATGTAGCTCATAGTTTTGTTGTGGGAGCTACTAAGGTATGTACATTGTATGACCTTATGACTTGGTTTTTGATCCCTCATCGCAACAGGCTTAAAGTTTCCACCTCTGCTCTGTGTATGTAGGAGGCTCCAGTGACGGGGAAGAAAGCTGATGTGATCAATGCAGCTCACATGTGCGCGGAGGCAGCCCTACGCCTTGTCAAGCCTGGCAATCAGAACTCAAAGGTGACGGAGGCATGGAACAAGATTGCTCAGTCATTCAAATGCACGGCCATCGAGGGTGAGTGCCTTTACTAGTTAAGTTGACTCTGGTTCATGGGTCTAAGATAGTGAATCAACAGTTTTATCTGACCTTTAACGTATGAACTTTACTGTTGTGTGACAACAGTCAAATGTAGGGAGAAAAACGTTGCAATGTTTTTTTTTTTGTACCTTTCTGTTTAAGGTATGTTATCTCATCAGCTGAAGCAGCACATCATCGATGGAGAGAAAACCATCATTCAGAACCCCACAGACCAGCAAAGGTACATTAATTTCCAAGCACTTGAACACTTTTATTTTGTTTTACCTTTATTTAACTAGGCAAGTCAGTTAAGAACAAATTCTTATTTTCAATGATAGCCTACCAGGGAACAGTGGGTTAACTGCTTTGTTCAGGGGCAGAACGACATATTTTTACCTTGTCAGCTCGGGGATTCGATCTTACAACCTTTCGGTTACTTGTTACTAGTCCAACGCTCTAACCACTAGGCTACCTGCCGCTCCAGTCACACTTTGTAATAATTCCTGCCGCCCCAGAGAATTGTGGAGAATAGTGCTTTGACAAAGTACAATACCACAAAGACAGACAGGAGGACACTAAGACTGAATGAAAACTGAAAGCTTTGAGTTGTGTGGAAGTTGCTCTGATTGGCTACTGTTGATGCCGATCTGCAGGAAGGACCATGAGAAGGCGGAGTTTGAGGTGCACGAGGTCTACGCTGTGGATGTCCTGATCAGCACTGGTGAAGGGAAGGTAAGAGAGAGGGAGATGTTTATTTTTTTTGTTCACTGCTCCAATGAACTGTCCTAAGAAGCCCCATACTAATCTTTTTCCTTTACATTTCTTACCTGGCTAAATGTGACTGTCCAATGTTTCTATGCTCCTATGCCCAGGCCAGGGATGGAGGCCAGAGGACCACGATTTACAAGAGGGACCCCAGTAAGCAGTACGGGCTGAAGATGAAGACCTCCCGCATGTTCTTCAGTGAGGTGGAGCGACGCTTCGATGCCATGCCCTTCACTCTCAGGTAGGACACCAAATGGAAGCACATTAGAAGTGTCAGAGAGATGTTATAACCAAGACCATACTCTTATTTAAAAATAAAAATCATCAACCATCTCTGATGCTGAGTCAGGTGCTTTGAATGTATGTTGGAAACCTCCTCAGCTAACGGGTTTGTCCTGTTGCTCTCCTCTCAGGGCGTTTGAGGATGAGGCCAAAGCCCGCCTGGGCGTGGTCGAGTGTGCCAAACACGAGCTGCTACAGCCTTTCAGTGTGCTCAACGAGAAGGAGGGTGAGTCTCTGCATCTGTCTTTTCCTATCCTCTGTGCACTTTCCTTCTGTTTTGAGTTACCTGTCTCATCTCTCACTCTGTCTCTCAGGAGAGTTTGTGGCCCAGTTTAAGTTCACAGTGCTGCTGATGGCCAACGGCCCCCATAGAATCACCAGTGGACCCTTTGAGCCAGAGCTCTACAAGTCAGAGCACGAAGTGCAGGACGCAGAGCTTAGGGTAAGTAAGGATCCCAGCCCAGAGCCCCCAGGCAACCTGAAAGGCTCTTCACTGCTCATATTACATGAATAACTATTAATGAACAGGGATTTGCACCTCAGAGCCTAAACTAGATAACTATGAGATGGCATCTGAGGTTTTGACCGGTATATTTCCACACTGGCCAGCTCTGTTGTGGCTTCCATAGAAGAAATCTCATGATTGACAAAAAATAATCCCTCTCTCTCCCTCAGACTCTACTGCAGAGCTCAGCTAGTCGCAAAACACAGAAGAAGAAGAAAAAGAAGGTATTTGATATGAAAACTGAATTAAGTCGATACACTCTTCGCTCCCTCCATTCTTATCGGTGCCCTCCTTCCTCTCTCCTAGGCCTCCAAGACTGTGGAAACCGCTACTGGACAGCCAACTGAGGAGAGCAAAAAAGCGGCAGAGTAGATGGCTACCTGTCTTCCAACACCCTGACACATGCATACACACACACTCACACCCCCCCAAAGAATGGAAACATAAAAAGTGAATCTAAATATTCCCCAACTGTTAGCTGTTTTTGACCCTCATGCCCTTTTCTAGCATATGGCCCATTGAATACATTTGATATATCTCAAATCTGTTGAAAATACAATTTTGTGTCCCACATCATTCAGTTGATTCTGAATAAGGGTCACACCTGTGTAACACATTGTTGTAAACAGCATATTTGCCGTTGATACTTAACTGGAATATGAGATTGGGGAAACACATTTTTGGAATCTGATGGATAAATAACCTTTTGTAGCAGTGTTTTTACATCATATCGTTAGGTGATGTAGCTACCTGACTTCAGGATGGTTGCCATCTATAGGTGAAGTTTTATAAACTTGAAAAAAAAAAGTAAACGAAACAAGTTTTATTTTAATTAATTTAAACTGGATGATATTTGTTGTAAAATAATGTTGGGGTGCCAGTCACACTTTGTAATAATTCCAAACCCTGATAAGCTGACTTGGTACTTTCATTGTACATGAAGGAGACTGAGTTAGCCCCTCAAATCTTTTGGCCTAGAATCCTATTTGGTTAAAGTGTTACAGTTATTCAAACATGACAGAATTGAACGGTTAGAGCACAGAATTTAGAGAACAGAATTCTCGCACCAACACCTGAATACTTTATGGGAACGAACCCTGCTACATTTACTGCCAGCCCCTTCTTTCCTGGTAGGGGATTTTTTTAGGAAATAGTGCGCTGTTTTCAGTCAAACAATTTTAGAAATATGTTTTTATTTTCAACGATACCTAATTTTTATCAACCATCTACTAACATATGAAACTTTTAAGTGGAGCTTTTAAACAGTGTCTTCATTCAGAACTGCATGAAATCATATTTTATGCAAACCCATTATTCTGCTAAGTAAGATATCATATCATTATCTGGCAAAGCTACATTGACAACAGTTGTAGTAGAATGATTTTAGTGACAGGTAATTAGTTAGCTTACTTTTCTGTGGTAACTTTGCACACATTTTTTATGTAATTGCATACAAGTATTTTTTGAAGCCAGCCACCAGAATAACCTCCCCGTGTAGCCTAATTTGGTCAGCTCAGACATGCACAGAGACTTCATGTAAGTCAACATACATATCCCCTGTGTTTTTGTTTTATTTTCAGAAAATTAAGAAAACATTCAATAAACTTTATAATACCAGTGCCTTGTGTGTGTTTTTTTATTTATTTTTTAAAGTAGTTTCCACTATTCTTCTATTGATGCTTTTGCTCTATGAAACAAAATGGAACACAATTCTACCATCAGAGCACAACTCATGGACTGTATAGGGCACAGAGGAAAATCCTATATAATCTACGGGTTCCCTGGATCTTCAGTTTCACTATGATCAGAGTTTTTCTGATTATATATCTGTAAAGAGGACCGCAGATGTTTAGTGTGGTGAAAAATAACTTGCTCACAGAATTTTTAAACCTGTGTTGGATTTGCTTGATGAGATTTTAAAGGAAAGTTACATGGATGGAAAGTTTCACATTTTTAAAGTTGTGCACAAGTACAGTAAAATTTATTTTTTGCTTGCTTTTTCCCAACAATGCAGTAATCAGTATCAGTATTACTATGAAAAATACATTAAAAAGTCAAGTAGAAGAAAAAACATGAGAAATAGAAATAAGTACACAAAGTAAGTAAGATATAGGTCAGTGACAATACTGTTTACAATAGAGCCCCATAGTGGAGGTGTCACAATACCCATAAAATCTAGCGTCAAATGGAAATTGTTCCAGTCATTTTTCCACTAACGTTTTCTCTGGATTTTAGAAACCTTTAAAATAAGGGCTGTTTCATGTAGACTTACCCTGGCATAATGTTTTGATAGCCATGTAAATCTTTTGGACAATGTGACTTTTATCAATTTTTAAACTAAATTAAATGTATAAATATATTTGGCTCTATTTACATAAAGTTAAGTGTACATGGAGTCAGTGCAAACCTACTAAATAAAATAGAAGGGTCAATGCAGATTTTATTTATTTATTTATTTATTTCACCTTTATTTAACCAGGTAGGCAAGTTGAGAACAAGTTCTCATTTACAATTGCGACCTGGCCAAGATAAAGCAAAGCAGTTCGACAACATACAACAACACAGAGTTACACATGGAGTAAACAACATACAGTCAATAATACAGTAGAAAAAAATAAATAAGACTATATACAATGTGAGCAAATGATGTGAGATAAGGGAGGTAAAAGCAAAGAAAGTTCAAAGTTCAAATATAAATAATATGGTGCAAAGGAGCAAAATAAATAAAATAAATAAATACAGTAGGGGAAGAGGTAGTAGTTTGGGCTAAATTATAGATGGGCTATGTACAGGTGCAGTGATCTGTGAGCTGCTCTGACAGCTGGTGCTTAAAGCTAGTGAGGGAGATAAGTGTTTCCAATTTCAGAGATTTTTGTAGTTCGTTCCAGTCGTTGGCAGCAGAGAACTGGAAGGAGAGACGACCAAAGGAGGAGTTGGCTTTAGGGGTGACCAGAGAGATATACCTGCTGGAGCGCGTGCTACAGGTGGGTGCTGCTATGGTGACCAGTGAGCGGAGATAAGGGGGGACTTTACCTAGCAGGGTCTTGTAGATGACCTGGAGCCAATGTGTTTGGCGACGATTATGAAGTGAAGGCCAGCCAACGAGAGCATACAGATCGCAGTGGTGGGTTGTATATGGGGCTTTGGTGACAAAACGGATGGCACTGTGATAGACTGCATCCAGCTTGTTGAGTAGGGTATTGGAGGCTATTTTGTAAATGACATCGCCGAAGTCGAGGATTGGTAGGATGGTCAGTTTTACGAGGGTATGTTTGGCAGCATGAGTGAAGGATGCTTTGTTGCGAAATAGGAAGCCAATTCTAGATTTCACTTTGGATTGGAGATGATTGATGTGAGTCTGGAAGGAGAGTTTACAGTCTAACCAGACACCTAGGTATTTGTAGTTGTCCACAAATTCTAAGTTAGAACCGTCCAGAGAAGTTATGCTGGATGGGCGGGCAGGTGCAGGCAGCGATCGGTTGAAGAGCTTGCATTTAGTTTTACTTGTGTTTAGGAGCAGTTGGAGGCCACGGAAGGAGAGTTGAATGGCATTGAAGCTCGTCTGGAGGGTTGTTAACACAGTGTCCAAAGAAGGGCCAGAAGTATACAGAATGGTGTCGTCTGCGTAGAGGTGGATCAGAGATTCACCAGCAGCAAGAGCGACATCATTTATGTATACAGAGAAAAGAGTTGGCCCAAGAATTGAACCCTGTCGTACCCCCATGGAGACTGCCAGAGGTCCAGACAGTAGGCCCTCCGATTTGACACACTGAACTCTGTCAGAGAAGTAGTTGGTGAACCAGGCGACGCAATCGTTTGAGAAACCAAGGCTACTAAGTCTGCCGATGAGGATGTGGTGATTAACAGAGTCAAAAGCTTTGGCCAGGTCAATGAATACGGCAGCACAGTATTGTTTCTTATCGATGGCGGTTACGATGTCGTTTAGGACCTTGAGCGTGGCTGAGGTGCACCCATGACCAGCTCCAGATTGCATAGCGGAGAGGGTGCGGTGGGATTCGAAATAGTCGGTAATCTGTTTGTTGACTTGGCTTTCGAAGACCTTAGAAAGGCAGGGTAGGATGGATATAGGTCTGTAGCAATTTGGGTCAAGAGTGTCACCTCCTTTGAAGAGGGGGATGACAGCAGCTGCTTTCCAATCTATGGGAATAGATAGTTTGTGTGGCCATTTTGTTAGTCTTATGGCTTAAGTCTGCCACATCTTTCTATTACAAACTGAACCCATAGACTTACACGGTTGTAGACAAACTAAACATACCTGAGCACAGGTGCATAATTCCAACATAAAATATTAGTTTATGTTCAACCGTTTCTGCCTACATCTCCCAGAAAGCACTGAGCTGAGCAAGGGGCAAGTTAATATGACGTTATTTTTGCGTTGGCACTATAAAGCCCCTCCCCTTTCTTCGTCACATCCTCTTTCAAGTTGGTGTCCTCGCTTTAGTGGTAAGTCTTATTGTACGCTATCCCGAAACGAATCCAAACGAATGTGGAATAAATTGTTGGCATCCATTGCATCTAACAACTTTATTATATATTTTATTGCAGACACATCTCCACAAGATGAGAGCAAAGGTAAATTGATGAATATCAACTTATTGGCGGGTTTTTGTTTGGCTCTTTGTCAGTACTCGTCAGTGGCTAGCTAACGCCAGACGAACCTTTCTCTAGCTTCCTTTATTTTATAACTTAACTGGTGTACTAGTAGGATAGTCTGTCTCAGGGTTAGCCTCGTCTATTGCGTTATATATATAACGTTACTGAACATAAATGTTAACGCGGCATGCAACAATTTCAACACGTTTTATGGAGGTAGGCCCAAAACTTTGGCATTCACATGACTGGACAGGGGCACTTGCCCGCCCACATGTTTGATTATGTTTAATAGGCTTGATATGCTACAGTCAAGTGGATTATTTTGGCGAAGGAGAAATGCTCGCAACGAATGTCAACATTTGTCCACAAAATGAGAGCAATTAGCTTTTTGTTAATTCTTGGCTCATGAAACGTGGGGACAGTGCCATGTTTAACTTCACTGTTTGTTAACAGTATGTTAACAAAATACTTTGCTTGTTTTGAATGTCAATTTTTCACTTGACAAGGTTGTATTTTTGTTTTCTTACAGTGGAGGAAGAAGCGTATGCGCAGGTAAGAATCATTCATTGCCTTAATTCATACATTGGATATGAATGGTACAAGTTCTCATTAGCCAAACATGATGCTTTGAGTGTACAGAGCAACTGATACACTGCAAGATTGGCTGGACTTGAGTTTGACTGAGAATCATGCTTAGCACAATTTCAGGCTCATTGAGTTCAATTCTGGGTGTACACTTTTTCTCATTGAGTACAGGTGGAGACTTGATCAGTGCAAAGTTAACTGTAGGGACTTTAACAATCTCAACTGATATGGCTGAGTAGTTTGGTATGTAGTGCTGTTCACTCATTGAAACTCTTGTCTGTAGGCTGAAGCGTAAAAGGCGAAAGATGAGGCAGAGATCTAAGTAGACTGGCCCATCCATACCCTACAGCTGTGATCTCCAAGCCCTCTCTGGTGACTGAAGTCTGCAGTCCATGATGTGCCAAGAGCTGAACGTGGTCGTCTGAAGCAAATGTTGCAATGGTGTAAAGGACAGATCCCGGCTACCAAGTCTTCAACTCATCAAATGGCTGCTGGCTGACGACCACTGGAGAATGGCGAGGAAGACTTGAGAATTGAATCTTCAGTCGTTTTTAATTCTGGCCTTATACCATCTGCCCTGCACAGCTGATTTGTTGTAAAGACCATAATAAATCTTTGGTTTACTAACTACATTGCTCCCTTTTAATTGATTTATTGGTCATGTCTTTCAAGCCACATGCACCACGTGTGTTAGACCTACAGTAAAATTCTTATGTTATGAGAACACGAGGAAACTCTTGAAACCCTGTTGCAGCTGACTTAGGTTGACAAACTATCTACAGCTGTGGAGTATGAAATGCCTTGGGTATGGATATAAACAATGGCGCCTGTTCAGTTGCACAAATGTCATTTAATAGTACTATGAAAAAATACAATTGCTTAGGGGTTTAGATCAAATGAACAGTCGGTTTCGGAGCTCTTATCTAGTGGACTTCTGGGCCAAACTAATGGGAACATGTCTAGCACTAAACTAATTCCAAGGCCCAAAATGCATAATTGTGGGAAGATTAACTTCATCCACTTGGGCCCGACAGTGAGTCGTTTTGGATGCTTACCCTGCTATAGAAAACCACAGGCTATGGCCGACGACCAGGTTGGAGGCGACAATATCAACATGGGCAATCGGCTACAACTCTTACCCGGTACAAACGTCTTTAATTGCATTGGTAGATTAGTGTACTGAAGCATACGTTGGTTATTGTAATAGGACCTTAAACGCATCTGTATTGTATTCAAAGAAACGAGGCCATACTTAATGTGACAGCATAATGAGCTCATTCAATCACTGTCGCAGTGAAGCTAATTTTATCTTCACGGATTGATTGCTTGTTTCATTAAAATATATCTTGCTTGTTACATAACTGTGTAAAATGTCTCGTTAGCTAGCTACCATACATGCTAATGTAATTTAATTCCCAGCTGCTAGTAATGTCAGTCTACTAATACTAGCTTGCCAAACCTAGGTTTTCTGGTCTGTGATCAAAGGTGATTATCTTCCAAATGCTTCATGTCCAACAGGTTATTGTCAACGCAATGACTCAGGAAATTGTTTTGCAATGGGGCAATTAAAAGTGAAAGTACATATTTGCTTTCCTATGGCCACTTTGACTATTATTCTTACAGAAAATGAAGAGATGGAGACAGAGGATGCAGAAAAACCAAGCATAAACTTTGACCCGAGTCTTCCAACTTCACATGCTGTGGGTTTCATATTTACATCTACAAAGTATTGTTCAGCTGTATCACTGAGTATACAGTTCTTGGTTTTCTACACTGCACTAATGCTTCGGCCCCCCTCCCAGTACCTGGGTTCAGACATGGAGGAGTTTCATGGACGTACGGTGCACGATGACGACAGCTGCCAGATCATCCCAGTGCTTCCATTCACAGCTGTCATGCTTATCCCTGGACAGACCCTGCCGCTGCAGCTCTTCAGACCGCAGGAGGTCAGCATGATGCGCAACATCATCCAGAGAGACCGCACCTTTGCTGTGCTCGCACACAGGTATAGAGTGAAGGGAGGGAGAGAAGGAGGAGGAGAGAGTGGGAATGGGCTCTGTTTAGGGTGATCACATGCCGGACAGCCCTGCATTTTGGCCCTTTGTCCCGTAACCAAACAATCATGTCCCACATTTTATCAACAAATTTGAGCACTTTGCTGATGTCAATGTTGTGAACAGAGTACCCCATGGTGGGGGTGGTGTTATGATATGGGCAGGCATAAGCTACGGACAACGAACACAATTCCATTTTATCGATGGCAATTTGAATGCCATTCATCCAACGCCATCACCTCATGTTTCAGCCTGATAATGCACAGTCCCATGTTTGAATCAGTGGTGGAAAAAGTACTCAATTGTCATAAGTAAGTAAAGATACCTTAATAGAAAATGATTCAAGTAGAAGTAAAAATACTACTTGAGTGAAAGTATTTGGTTTTAAATATACTTATCAAAAGGAAATGGATTGCTCAAATGTACGTATCTATCAAAAGTAAAAGTATAAACCATTTCAAATTCCTTATATTAAGCAAACCAGACGGCATAATTTATTTTTTATTGACGAATGGCCAGGGGCACACTATAACACGAAGCATTTGTGTTTAGTGAGTCCACCAGATCAGAGGCAGTAGGAATGACCAGGGAAGTTCTCTTGATAAGTGTGTGAATTGGACCATTTTCCTGTCAAAATGTAACAAATAATTTTGGGTGTCAGGAAAAATGTATGGAGTTAAAATTACATGATTATATTTAGGAATGTAGTGAAGTAAAAGTTGTCAAAAATATAAATCGTAAAGTACAGATACCCCCAGAAATTACTTTATTAGTAGTTTAAAGTATATTTACTTAAGTACTTTACACCACTGATTTGAATGCATTGGACTGGTGTCGTGTGTGTGATCACAGTAGGGTGTTCTTAATTAGATGTGTGTGGCTGTCTGTACCCCTCACCTCACCCTCCAGTGACACAGGCGAGGTGCATGCAGAGTTTGGGACGACAGCTGAAATCTATGCTTATCGGGAGGAGCAGGAGTACGGCATCGAGACTGTCAAAGTGAAGGCAGTTGGACGGCAGCGGTTCAAGGTCCATGAGATCAGAACCCAGGCAGATGGGTGAGAGGAACTAAATGTTACTGAACAGAACCACCTGAAACCTCGTAGAACCTGGGCATAGTAATGAGGAAAACAGCTTATAGACAGAAGACCAAAATCTATCCAATCTGTCTGTCAGTTGAGCCTCATCTCTAAATGTAATCATCATTCTCACTTTCATAAAGGCATTATTATCTTCATGGCCTTATAAGTAGAGATGGTCCTTGTCCGAAATCCGTCTTGCCTACTACTTACTAAAACTACATACAGTGTACAAATAATACTGCATACTAGATCTTACTGTTTAATAAAAACACATGTATTAAGCAACAAATATCAACATACTACTCATCCATACTGAGAAGGTGTCATCTATTGCTCAATCGCACTTGTTCCCCGCCATTTGTACATTTTTGTAGAGCGCGTCCCTTATTCTGATTATCAGCTGTTATCAAACACACGTGGGTGTAAAACTACGATTCTCTTCCTCAATAGTGTGCAGCAAATTCTACTAGATGAAAAGCTGAAATTAGTATGACATCCAGGCATTTAAAACATACTCAATGAAAAAAATGTCACATACTATAAAACGTTCTATTTTCACATACCCTAAAGCCTACTATTTAGAATGCAAGTATGGCTACTCGGATATGGCCTTTATGTACAGTATGAATGAGCAACAAATATTTTGCATGTTATTCCACAAGATGGCAAACTCATTATTTTTATCATTTTGGTAGAAAAGCATATTAGACACTATGGGGAGGTGATATAATATACTAGCCTTTTAAACAATATATATACTGACAAAAGCACATACAGTGCCTTCAGAACGTATTCATACACCTTGACTTATTCCATATGTTCTTGTGTTACAGCCTGAATTCAAAATGGTTAAGAAATAAATGCATTTAATCCATCTACACCCAATACCCCATAATGATGAACTGAAAACATATTTTTGGAAAGGTTTACAGAAATATCTCATTTACGTAAGTATTCACATCTCTGAGTCAATAATTTGTAGAAGCACCTTTGGCAGCGATTACAGCTGTAAGTCTCTAAGAGCGTTCCACACCTGGATTGTGCAACATTTGCCCATTATTCTTTTCAAAATTCTTAAAGCTCTGTCAAGTTGATTGTTGATCATTGCTAGACAACCATTTTCAGGTCTTGCCATAGATTTTCAAGTAGATTTAAGTCAAAACTGTAATTCGGCCACTAAGGAACATTCACTGTCTTGGAAAGCAACTCCAGTGTAGATTTGGCCTTCTGTTTTAGGTTATTGTTCTACTGAAAGGGGAATTAATCTCCCAGTGTCTGGTAGAAGGCAGACTGAACCATGTTTTCCTCTAGGATTTTGCCTGTGCTTAGTTCCATTTCTTTTTTTATCCTGAAAAACTCCATAGTCCTTAATGATTACAAGCATACCCATAACATGATGCAGCCACCACTATGCTTGAAAATATTGAGAGTAGTACTTAGTCATGTTGTTATTTGACCCAAACATAACACTTTGTATTCAAGACAAAAAGTTAATTGTGTTGTCAAATTTTTTGCACTTACTTTAGTGTCTTTCAACATTGTATAAAATATTCTGGGCCCTCAGAGTTTTCCATGCCAGTGAGCTTGGGACAGACACAGCTGTAGGCTATTTGCGCAAGGGATAAGAAGCAGTGCTTGACTTGGGCAGGAGCTCATCGGAGCTGAGTACCATCACCTCAAATGTTCTACTGCTTGAGCTCCTGTTTCTCTTATAGAATATTAGCTAAAAATTATTGTGGAGCTCCTGTACATAAATCTAAACAGTACCAGCACCCAAAATGAGTACTGGAACCTATTTCAGTCCAAGTTAAGCACTGATAAGAAGTAATCAGGTAGGCCTATTTTATCATGTTTCCACTGGATCAGAGCATGACATTTTTCCCTTTCACGCTGAGTGGTTATCGAAAGGGAGAGAGCTGGAAAGATTTTTTAAATACATTGAGAAACTATTGTTATTCTCAATGGATGTAAAAACAGGCTTTGTTTGCTTGCTGTTTGAGGTGAAGAAAACCTTATTTTCAGAAGCTCCACAGGTCAATAGTGATGGTGCGTTAAGCCAATCAGATCCCCAAATGGGCACATTTATATTCCTACATTTGCGTGCAGGCCAGGTAGCCTATAGGCCCACTGCTATGCGTGCGCGTCCTTACTCAACATTCACAGAAGCGCTCCAAACAAAAGACAATGACTACATTTACAAAACTCATAAATGGAATGAAACAAACCAAAACGTGTTTCTCACAAGTGTAGCATAGGTTGTGCACTCTGCAAACAATATGTCCACTCCGACAATAATAATGGGAAGACTGGAATAATAATATTGAATGCATTAAAATAAATGACCGTAACCAAAGTAACAAACATTGTAGATTAAAAATTATAGGAATTAATGGTAAATGTACTACTGGTGCTAAAATATTCATACCCCTTGACTTTTTCCACATTTTGTTAGGTTACAGCCTTGTTCTAAAATTAATTAAATAGTTTTTCCCCCATCATTCTACACACAATACCCCATAATGACAAAACAAAAACAGATTTTTAGAAATGTATCACAAATAAAAAAACTGAAATATCACATTTACATAAGTATTCAGACCTTTTACTCAGTACTTTGTTGAAGCACCTTTGGCATTGATTACAGCCTCAGGTCTTTTTGGGTATGATGCTACAAGCTTGGCACACCTGTATTTGGGGAGTTTCTCCCATTCTTCTCTGCAGATCCTTTCAAGCTCTGTCAGGTTGGATGGGGAGCGTCGCTGCACAGCTTTTTTTCAGGTCTCCCCAGAGATGTCCGATCAGTTTCAAGTCCGGGCTCTGGCTGGGCCACTCAAAGACATTCAGAGACTTGTCCCGAAGCCACTCCTGTGTTGTCTTGGCTGTGTGCTTAGGGTCGTTGTCCTGTTGGAAGGTGAACCTTCATCTCAGTCTGAGCTTATTCTCCATTGTAGAATAATTGTGAAGACATCAAAACTATGAAATAACACATATGGAATCATGTAGTAACCAAAAGAGTGTTAAACAAATCTAAATAGATTTTATATTTGAGATTCTTCAAAAAGCCACCCTTTGCCTTGATGACAGGTTTGCACACTCTTGGCATATTCTACAATGTAGAAAATAGTAAAAATAAAGATGTTTCACTAAAACAATCTCGGTCGACCAACAGCCTAACGACCAAACTCCAATGTCCTTTGATAATGCTAGTCCCGTGCAAATCGACATCCCTGTGTTTTGGGAGAAATGTCTGAGTTTGACAGATGTTGCGCGCGGCTTGAGCAAGAAAACAATAACTGATTAGATAAGCTGAAAATACAATACTTTTCGTTATTGAAAATATATTTCACTGCGGTTTAGATTCTACACAATACTTGCTTGTTTTGTCACATAAACTGAAATTAGGCAAACTATTTGAATTTTAGCAACCAGGAAATGACGCAGCGAATTCTGGATAGTGCACCTTTAATAAGCTTAAACTTGTCATTCGATTTTTCTATAGGCTATTGATATTGTTTGTTCTCTCATTATTAGACCTTTGGCTACCTTATGTTTTTACCTTATGCCATTCAATGAACTTTTGAGATAGAACTCTGTTATATTCATTGTTTGACCGGGAGAAAGCCATTCATAACATTATTAAACTTAGGCTATCAATATGACTGAAGGCTATCAAATGGAGAGAAGGGAATATAGGCTACATTCTTTTAAAACAGCTGGACCGAAGACACTATAGACACACTATAGCATTATGCCCATGCATCTGACAGAGAAAGTATTTTCTGACTGGGCATTTTGCGCTGCTTTGGTGAATTCTCTGCTCTCTCTGGCCTGCATTCCTCTCTTGCTATATAACATATTTATTGGAACAGGCTATAGGAATAGTCAACTTACTCGGAATGTCACTTGCGTGCTGCCCTGCTGTGCTCTGCGACACTAAATGTTTTACTGCATGGTGCCAGTGAAGTTCAAATATGCGAAACCTTCGTCTGTCTCATCGCTATGTCATCATCATCGACAATGGCTGTCAATCATAGTCGACAGACAATGATATCATAATATCACCCAAGCCTACTCGGAGCACATCTCTCACTAAATGCCCAGTCATTATTTACATTTTTTTGATACATTTGATGGGGAAGGAAAGTGGTATCTCTTCCCATTCATGGTGTCAAGTCATACATCTCTCTGTCTCTTTCCGTGTTTCTCTCTGTCGCCGACTGTCTCTGTCATTTCTGTCTTTCTATCTCCTTTCTCTGTCTCTCTCTCCCTGTCATCATGAAGGACGCTTTTGATCTGTAGTCTAAATGCGTAGTATGTACCTATGGGTTTATTCACTGTCTGTATTTACCTGTGAACTAAATGCGTAGTATGTACCTATGGGTTTATTCACTGTCTGTATTTACCTGTGAACTAAATGCGTAGTATGTACCTATGGGTTTATTCACTGTCTGTATTTACCTGTGAACTAAATGCGTAGTATGTACCTATGGGTTTATTCACTGTCTGTATTTACCTGTGAACTAAATGCGTAGTATGTACCTATGGGTTTATTCACTGTCTGTATTTACCTGTGAACTCTAGCACCCAATTCTCTCTCTGTCTAATCTCTTTCAGGATCAAACAGGCCAATGTGCAGATCCTCCCGGATCCCCTGACTGCAGTGCAGCTCACGCCCCTGTCTCGCCTCCACATGCACCCCACCTTCAGACCCCCCGCCCAGAGCTGCAGACAGGCCCAGTGCTGGTGGGCCACCTACCGCCAGGTCCGACACACACAGACAGACCTACCCACTCTCACTAAGACACACCTACCACCACTTACATAGAGCTATTCTCACTCACACATACACAGAGTGTACAAAACATTAGGAACAACTTCCTAAAATTAAGTTGCACCCCCTTTTGCCCTCAAAACAGCCTTAATGTGTCGGGGTATGGACTACAAGGTGTCCAAAGCGTTTCACAGGGATGCTGGCCCATGTTGACTCCAATGCTTCCCACAGTTGCGTCAAGTTGGCTGGATGTCCTTTGGGTGGTGGCCCATTCTCTACACACGGGAAACTGTTGTGTGAAAAACCCAGCAGTGTTGCAGTTCTTGACACAAACCGGTGCGCCTGTCACCTACTACCGTACTCCGTTCAAAGGCACTTAAATCTTTTGTCTTGCCCATTCACCCTCTGAATGGCACACACACAATCCATGTCTCAATTGTCTCAAGGCTTATAAATTCTTCTTTAACTTGTCTCCTCCCCTTCATCTACACTGATTGAAGTAGATTTAACAGGTGACATCAATAAGGGATCATAGCTTTCACCTGGTCAGTCTATGTCATGGAGAGAGAGTTCCTAATGTTTTGTACAGTCAGTGTATGTACCACTATTCACATGATATACTGCACATACTCTACTAGCTTTAAATGAGACATCACATATCTTAAAACAGGGGTTCTCAAACTTTTTGGGGCCGGGGACCCCTTTTGTGATAGCAAATTCACCAGGGACCACCTCATATCACAACTCGAGTGAGATAAATAGCATACGGGTGTTTTACTATGACTTTGGCAGTGCATGGTCGGACGAACCACGGCCCGGCCCCTGGGAAGGAACAGTTTGTCATGGGGCAGATAGATGTTTTCTTTTTGCAGCTTTAAAGCTAATATCCTGCAATTCTAAAATAATTGCCGTGAGGCAGATAGAAAACTTTGCCATTTCAAAGCTTAAAATACAGTGCATTTATGTCAACACTTTTTTTGTTGTTGGTGTGAGGTTGAAAAATGTATAATTGGTGGAGTACTGTGGATACCAATATCCCTGTGAGCCTCCCAGGTCCATGTTGCCCAGGGGTAAGAACAGAGTACTGTGGATACCAATATCCCTGTGAGCCTCCCAGGTCCATGTTGCCCAGGGGTAAGAACAGAGTACTGTGGATACCAATATCCCTGTGAGCCTCCCAGGTCCATGTTGCCCAGGGGTAAGAACAGAGTACTGTGGATACCAATATCCCTGTGAGCCTCCCAGGTCCATGTTGCCCAGGGGTAAGAACAGAGTACTGTGGATACCAATATCCCTGTGAGCCTCCCAGGTCCATGTTGCCCAGGGGTAAGAACAGAGTACTGTGGATACCAATATCCCTGTGAGCCTCCCAGGTCCATGTTGCCCAGGGGTAAAAACAGAGTACTGTGGATACCAATATCCCTGTGAGCCTCCCAGGTCCATGTTGCCCAGGGGTAAGAACAGAGTACTGTGGATACCAATATCCCTGTGAGCCTCCCAGGTCCATGTTGCCCAGGGGTAAGAACAGAGTACTGTGGATACCAATATCCCTGTGAGCCTCCCAGGTCCATGTTGCCCAGGGGTAAGAACAGAGTACTGTGGATACCAATATCCCTGTGAGCCTCCCAGGCCCATGTTGCCCAGGGGTAAGAACAGAGTACTGTGGATACCAATATCCCTGTGAGCCTCCCAGGTCCATGTTGCCCAGGGGTAAAAACAGAGTACTGTGGATACCAATATCCCTGTGAGCCTCCCAGGTCCATGTTGCCCAGGGGTAAGAACAGAGTACTGTGGATACCAATATCCCTGTGAGCCTCCCAGGTCCATGTTGCCCAGGGGTAAGAACAGAGTACTGTGGATACCAATATCCCTGTGAGCCTCCCAGGTCCATGTTGCCCAGGGGTAAGAACAGAGTACTGTGGATACCAATATCCCTGTGAGCCTCCCAGGCCCATGTTGCCCAGGGGTAAGAACAGAGTACTGTGGATACCAATATCCCTGTGAGCCTCCCAGGTCCATGTTGCCCAGGGTTAAGAACAGAGTACTGTGGATACCAATATCCCTGTGAGCCTCCCAGGTCCATGTTGCCCAGGTGTAAGAACAGAGTACTGTGGATACCAATATCCCTGTGAGCCTCCCAGGTCCATGTTGCCCTGGGTTAAGAACAGAGTACTGTGGATACCAATATCCCTGTGAGCCTCCCAGGTCCATGTTGCCCAGGGTTAAGAACAGAGTACTGTGGATACCAACAACCCTGTGAGCCTCCCAGGTCCATGTTGCCCAGGGGTAAGAACAGAGTACTGTGGATACCAATATCCCTGTGAGCCTCCCAGGTCCATGTTGCCCAGGGGTAAGAACAGAGTACTGTGGATACCAATATCCCTGTGAGCCTCCCAGGTCCATGTTGCCCAGGGTTAAGAACAGAGTACTGTGGATACCAATATCCCTGTGAGCCTCCCAGGTCCATGTTGCCCAGGGGTAAGAACATCCATTGTAGGTTAATAATATTACATTGTATTGCATGACACACTTTAAACTTATTCCACAGATCCCTAGGCCAAAAGTTGTTTAATCTGTTAGTAATATTCCTTAAAAAAAAATGTACTGTCCAAAAAAAGAGATCTAGCCGTGGACCCCTGCAGTACCTCCGTGGACCCCAGTTTGAGAACCCCTGCTTTAAAATATGACATTATATGTCTGTATATGTTGTTTCTATTGATGGTGAAGTCATGCACCGTCTGTTATCGCACGCTCTTGAAGTTAACAAACAGAGTGTGGTGGTAGTGACAGGGCGTGGAGAATAGGAGCGGTGGGAAGGTTAATTGTTTGTTAGGGGGATGTTTGGATGTTTAACGTGCAGAGGTAGAGGTGGCAGTCTTCAGGGGCGAGACACACGGAACATGAGACGCATGTTCAACTGAAGGCCCAATCTTATGGAGTGTTCAGATAAACTTGTTTTGTCTAGAACAGACATGCTTCTCTGTCATGTGGAAAAGGAAAAATGTCCCCTCTATATATAGTTGCTCCCTCCTGAATGTGACCTGGCAACCCAGTGTTGTTTGTGCAACACAATGCATATGATTGAAGATGTTCTCCTGCTGAGGTGATGTTTTCTGTGTGTTTGCCTGTGTTCTCATCAGAGGAAGTTCCACTGTGCCAACATGACATCGTGGCCTCCCTGGGTCTACGCCCTCTATGACTCTGTGAGTACTCAACACTGTTCTATAGGTTAGTATCTTAACCTCTCAGGGCTAGATATACAGTCCATTCAGAAAGTATTCAGGCCCCTTCACTTTTTACACATTTTGTTACGTTTCAGTCTTATTTTAAAATGGATTACATTCATTTTTTTCCCTCTTACAATCTACTCACAATACCCCATAATGGATAAGCAAAAACAGATTTCTAGACATTTTTGGAAATAAATAAAAACTGAAATACCTTATTTACATAAGTATTCAGACCCTTTGCTATGAGATTAGAATTTGAGCTCAGGTGCATCCTGTTTCCATTGATCATCCTTGATGTTTTTACAACTTGATTGGAGTCCACCTGTGGTAAATTCAATTAATTGGACATGATTTGGAAAGGCACACACCTGTCTATATAAGGTCTCACAGTTGACAGTGCATGTCAGAGCAAAAACCAAGACATGAGGTCGAAGGAATTGTCCTTAGAGCTCCGAGACAGAATTGTGTCGAGGCACAGATCTGGGGAAGGGTACCAAAATATTTCTGCAGCATGGAAGGTCCCCAAGAACACAGTGGACTCCATCATTCTTAAATGGAAGAAGTTTGGAACCACCAAGACTCTTCCTAGACCTGGTCCCCTGGCCAAACTGAGCAATCGGGGGAGGCGGGTCTTGGTCAAAGAGGTGACAAAGACCCCGATGGTCACTCTGACAGAGCTCCAGAGTTCATCTGTGGAGATGGGAGAACCTTCCAGTAGGACAACTATCTCTGCAGCACTCCACCAATTGGACTTTATGGTTTAGTGGCCAGACGGAAGCCACTCCTCAGTAAAAGGCACATGACAGCCCGGTTGGAGTTTGCCAAAAGGCACCTAAAAACTCTGACCATGAGAAACAAGATTCTCTGGTCTGATGAAACCAAGATTGAACTCTTTGGCCTGAATGCCAAGCGTCACGTCTGGAGTGAAACCTTGCACCATCCCTATGGTGAAGCATGGTGGGGGCAGCATCATGTTGTGGGGATGTTTTTCAGCAGCATGGACTGGGAGACTAGTCAGGATAGAGGAAAAGATGAACGCAGCAGTACAGAGTGATCCTTGATGAAAACCTGCTCCAGAGTGCTCAGGGCCTCAGCCTGGGGCGAAGGTTCACCTTCCAACAGGACAACAGTCCTAAGGACACTGCCTAGACAATGCAGGAGTGGCTTTGGGACAAGTCCCTGAATGTCTTTGAGTGGCCCAGCCAGAGCGTAGACTTGAACCCGACCGAATATCAAAATTGCTGTGCAACGACGCTCCCCATCCAACCTGACAGAGCTTGAAAGGATCTGCAGAGAAAAATCGGAGAAACTCCCCAAATACGGAGGTGCCAAGCTTGTAGCGTCATACCCAAGAAGACTCGAGTCTGTAATTGGTGCCAAAGGTGCTTCAACAAACTACTGAGTAAAGGGTCTGAATACTCATGTAAATGTGATATTTCTACATTATTTCTACATTAGCAAAAATGTTTTTCTTTGTCATTAAGGGGTATTGTGTGTAGATTGATGAGGGGGAAAAAACTATTTCATCCATTTTATAATAAGGCTGTAACGTAAATTTTTTTTGGAAAAAGTCAAGGGGTCTGAATACTTTCTGAATGCAATGTAACTACTGTGTGTACACAGACAGAACATTGCCAATGGAACTTGATTTGAGCTGATTTATTCCATAATGTGTTTTAGAAAAATAGTTGACTAGTTAAGTGACTTACGACACACATCCTGTTTGTAACCTTGTTTCTTGTGTTTGTCCCACAGGAGACTCTGATGAACAGAGTGAAGAGACAGCTCCATGAATGGGATGAGAACCTGAAGGATGATTCCCTCTCCACAAACGCTATAGGTACAACTCCTTGGCCTGCCCTAAAGGCTACTGTATATTTCTGCCACCAAAACTGTAATATTTTTAGGTACTTCTTCCAACCTCACAGATTTAAATCCTGAACTGTAACATACCATCTCCCCATCCCCCCTTCCTATCAGATTTCTCCTACAGAGTGGCAGCCTGTTTGCCCATAGACGATGCCCTCCGGCTCCAGCTGCTGAAGATAGGCAGTGCCATCCAGAGGCTGCGCTGTGAGCTGGACATCATGGACCGGGTGAGCACACACAGATAGACACAGACATGTGCACACACACAGAGCCATAAATAAACGTCACTAAACCTTACAATTTAAAGGCCAAGCACACTGCTCAACGCATGAACCAGGCGAGGACTTGTTCATCTGTCAGACACACAGAGCCTTATCCACACACTGTTTGATATGTACCCCTACACCCACCACGAATCCATCCAGCTGTACCCACTGTACCCCAACTGATCTGGTCTAACCTCTTACCCCTACTCCTCCCTGTCCGTGCTTCTTTCACATGCATTGCTTGCTGTTTGGGGTTTTAGGCTGGGTTTCTGTACAGCACTGAGATTTCAGCTGATATACGAAGGGCTATATAAATAAATACATTTGATTTTGATTTGTTGTTCTGTGGCAGACTCCCGTCTCTCTCTCTCCTCTCTTTCCTCTACTCTAATGTGCTAGTGTTATATTTAGCCACCACCTATAAAGGTGATGATAATTTCCCCTCTCTTGAGGTGGTGGGTCGGAGATGCTGCCTTCTTTTGTGAGCTCTCCCATGCATTGAGAGCTGTGCAAGTGTTAAAGCACCTCTTCTCTAATCCATCCCTCCCTCCTCATCGTCGCTCTTACTAGAGCTGGAACGATAAACCGAAAATTACAGACGCTGATATTGCCTTGCTCTTATCGAAGCATTTTGCTGATGTTGGTAATTTTCTGTGATTTTGCTGCAAAGTGTTCTTATTCTAAAAAACATTATTTGGTCAACAATAGCATTTCAATCGGTGACGTCACTCGCTCTGAGACCTTGAAGTAGTTGTTCCCCTTGCTCTGCAAGGGCTGCGGCTTTTGTGGAGCGATGGGTAACGATGCTTCGTGGGAGGCAGTTGTTGATATGTGCAGAGGGTCCCTGGTTCAAGCCCAGGTAGGGGCGAGGAGAGGGACGGAAGCAATATACTGTTACACTTGGGTTCATTGTCCATTTGGAAGACCCAATTGCGAACAACTTCCTGACTGATGTCTTAAGATGTTGCTTCAATATATTCACATAATTTTCCTCCCTCATGATGCCATCTATTTTGTGAAGTGCACCAGTCCCTCCTGCAGCAAAGCACCCCCACAACATGATGCTACATGGTGTTCTTCGGCTTGCAAGCCCTTTTTCCTCCAAACATAACGATGGTCATTATGGCAAAACCGTTATATTTTGTTTCATCAGACCAGAGGACGTTTCTCCAAAAAGTATCTAGCAACAATATCATATTTAGTTAGCAATCTAGTGAAGTGTTTTGAATTCCCACTTCCTCAGGTGGTGAATAAAAAAGCTCCCTAGGCCAATAGAAACATAACAGCAATTATGTGACTAACATGTGAAGCCTAATTCCCTTCCTTCCCTCTCTCTGTTCATTCTGGATAGAGCGAGTGAGGGGTAGTAAATAGAGATTCCATACATTCATGTGGGGGTGACAGCACCCGCAATAGTATATGCATTGGTTGAAGCTCAATGTTACATTCACATCTCCCTACAATCAAATCTAAGCCAATATGACACACAATTCTATGGAAATGTGCAAGTGAACATGATTAGAGGTACTGAACACACTCCCCGCCTCTGGTCATGAGCCATCCAGCCGTTACCGATAACCACAATACCGGATTTTTAACAGGGTCGTTAGCATTAGGAAAAAAATACTTTCTTGCCCTGACCTAGCTCAATATGTAGGAGTCGGATAAGAATGAGAATACAGCGTCCGTAAAAAATTTACCATTAGGCTTGCCACCATTCGGACTGACTAAGTTTGTAGCAGCAACAGTTTTGATTTAAAAAAAGTTATTTAAATGTTTAAATAGTGTCAAGATAATGCATTCATTACTGGGTTTGTAGCGTTAACGTCACCACCATGGAATCTGAAAGTCTTGGGTTCTCCCCTCGGAGGAGACATTTTGGCCTTTCTCTTTCATGTATAGTTTTGACCCCGCCTTCCTAGTCCCAACACACACACCGGCCCAAACACACGTGCACGGTGTGTGCTTATTTTCAATTATCGAGTGGCAATGGACAGGGACTATGGTGTGTTTACTACTGTGCGAGTCTTGCCGAACACCTGCCCTCGCCATCATTAACAGAACTGCAGGAAAACAGTGCCCGACAGACTGTATGAAGGACACTGTTTACATTTGTCCTAGCTAGTTAGCTACCAGCATTGTCATCCTCGCCTCTTCTTTTGTGGGGTTTATCGGCAGTTGGCATCCAACATTATGCTGCAGTAACGCCACCTACTGTACTGGAGTGCTCCTGTCCGTTTACTGGAGTCTTAGCTTAAAATTGGACCAATAGAAGAAAAAAGACGTGTTCCTGCAGATGCAGGAATGCCCACATGCAGGCCGCAATTGCACCCTTCTCCGTCTTAGACCAGTGGAGATTGGAGTGAACAACTCTCAAGGAGTAGGTCATTGTCCTCATCCGTCAGATGCTCTCCACCCCTACGGTACATCCCAGGGACACAGTGCTTACTGGCAGGGTGGCAGATTGTGTTCCCAAAAATGCGTACACCAGCTGATTGACAGGGCGCAGGGCCCTCTCTATGTACTTGGTTATCTTCTGATCCCACTGGAACATCTAGCTCCTCCCCTGAGAGATATCAGAGAAGACCACGGTTGTCCTGGGAGACATTTGGATGACCATCTTTAAATCCGCGCATCTGCCGCACCAGTGCTGTCCCGTTGGTGTATCCCAAGTCGTTTCCACCAAGGTGGATGACTAGGATATCAGGGGGAGAAGTAGCACCTCTGCTGGATAGATCGATATGTGAGATAATTCTCTAGCTCCAACTCTGATTTTAAGATGTATGTAAGCCCATGCTTTTGCATGGAGAATGAGGGCTACAAAGAAGATCCACCGAGCCCCCCTCCCGACACACGTACACACACCTCTAGCCCTTTTGAGGTTGCCAATTATAGACTGTTACATAACCTCATAGCACAGGCAAAAACTATAATTATGTTTGTTACGTCTACAAAAGTCTGGTGGATTAAACATGAAGTCACATATGTTGTGTTTTCTCCCACAGTGCACCTCGCTGTGTTGCAAGCAGTGCCAAGATACGGAGATCACCACCAAGAATGAGATCTTCAGGTGAGGGAGAGGAGATGAGGGAGAGATGCATCTAGACTGTCCCAATAGTGTGTGTGTCTGTAGAGAAGTCTAACACTGGTTGTCAGTGAGTCAGAATGAGCTCGTATCGTGTGTGGGCAGTGGGATTGCATGTGTCTACTTTGCTCCCTCCGCCTCCCTCCCTCAGTCTCTTTTGACTGAGGTATTGCAGACAAGCCTTTGATTGCAGACAAGTCTGTGCCTCCACCCCGACTCCTCTCCCCTCCACTCTCTACTCCTCTCCCATGCCCCTCTCACTATCCACCCCTCTCCCCCTACCCTTCTGTCCTCCACCCTCCCTGTCTTCTTGTCACTTGACCCCCCTGGAGCGGCCAGGTCTCTTGTCACCCAGCAGTTAATGACTAGAAGTTAATTTGCTGAACTATACCAACCAGACACACAGACTCACGCTGTGAGAGGATGACAGTAGGAGTAGTGAATAATCTCATGTTGGCAGATACAGTTGAAGTCTGAAGTTTACATACATCTTAGCCAAATACATTTAAACTCAGTTTTTCACAATTCCTGACATTTAATCCTAGTAAAAATTCCCTGTCTTAGGTCAGTTAGGATCACCACTTTATTTTAAGAATGTGAAATGTATGAATAATAGTAGAGAGAATGATTTATTTCAGCTTTTATTTCTTTCGGCACATTCCCAGTGGGTCAGAAGTTTACATACACTCAATTAGTATTTGGTAGCATTGCCTTTAAATTGTTTAACTTGGGTCAAACGTTTTTGGGTAGTCTTCCACAAGCTTCCCACAATAAGTTGGGTGAATTTTGGGCCATTCCTCCTAACTCAATCAGGTTTTTCAGGCCTCCTTGCTCGCACACGCTTTTTCAGTTCTGCCCACAAATGTTTAATAGGATTGAGGTCAGGGCTTTGTGATGGCCACTCCAATACCTTGACTTTGTTGTCCTTAAGCCATTTTGCCACAACTTTGGAAGTATGCTTGGGGTTATTGTCCATTTGGAAGACCCATTTGCAACCAAGCTTTAATTTCCTGACTGATGTCTTGAGATGTTGCTTCAATATATCCACATAATTTTCCTCCCTCATGATGCCATCTATTTTGTGAAGTGCACCAGTCCTTCCTGCAGCAAAGCACCCCCACAACATGATGCTGCCACCCCCGTGCTTCACGGTTGGGATGGTGTTCTTCGGGTTGCAAGCCTCCCCCTTTTTCCTCCAAACATAACAATGGTCATTATGGACAAACAGTTCTATTTTTGTTTTATCAGACCAGAGGACATTTCTCCAAAAAGTACAATCTTTGTCCCCATGGGCAGTTGCAAACTGTAGTCTGGCTTTTTTATAGAGATTTTGGAGCAGTGGCTTCTTCCTTGCTGAGCGGCCTTTCAGGTTATGTCGATATAGGACTCGTTTCTCTGTGGATATAGATAATTTTGTACCTGTTTCATCCAGCATCTTCACAAGGTCCTTTATTGTTGTTCTGGGATTGATTTGCACTTTTGCACCAAAGTACGTTCATCTCTAGGAGACAGAATGCGTCTCCTTCCTGAGCGGTATGATGGCTGCGTGGTCCAATGGTGTTTATACTTGTGTACTATTGTTTGTACAGATGAACGTGGTACCTTCAGGCATTTGGACATTTTTCCCAAGGTTGAACCAGACTTGTGGAGGTCTACAATTTTTTTTCTGAGGTCTTGGCTGATTTCTTTTCCCATGATATCAATCAAAGAGGAACTGAGTTTGAAGGTAGGCCTTGAAATGCGTCCACAGGTACACCTCCGATTGACTCAAATGATGTCAATTAGCCTATCAGAAGCTTCAAAAGCCATGACATTATTTTATGGACTTTTCCAAGCTGTTTAAAGGCACAGTCAACTTAGTGTATGGAAACTTCTGACCCACTGGAATTGTGATACAGTGAATTATAAGTGAAATAATCTGTCTGTAAACAAAAATGACTTGTCATGCACAAAGTAGATGTCCTAACCGACTTGCCAAAACTGTAGTTTGTTAACAAGAAATTTGTGGAGTGGTTGAAAAACAAGTTTTAATGACACCAACCTAAGTGTATGTAAACTTCACCTGTAGCTTGTTGTTGCTAGCTAATTTGTCCTGGGATATAAACATTTGGTTGTTATTTTACCTGAAATGTACAAGGTCCTTTTTTGTTGTTGCTGGATATTAGTAGAATTTTGACCCATTTTAACTCACGCAAAATAGTGTGTTCTCTACTCCGACAATTAGTCCACAGATAAAAGGGGAAACCGAGTTAGTTTCTAGTAATCTCTCCTTGTTTAGTCTTCTCTTCTTCTGTGGATTTTATATGGCAGTTGGCAACCAACTTTAAGGTGCATTCCTGTAACCAACTGGACTGGCGTATGGACCTCCTTCATCTTTCAATCATCCATGTTGGTATTTGCTCCTAAAAACCAATGAGGAGATGGGAGAGGAGGGACTTGTAGTGTGTCAGGCGTCTAAAATCGGACCAAGTTCTATTTTAACGCAGACACTCGTTGACCCGCGCAGAAGCAGTTTGGATGAAATGATTGAATACATTTATTTTGCAACGCTCGTGCATGCAACACAGGCTATTTCACAGCAGTTTAGATGGTACAATGATTCTCTAAACTATATACTTGCTTAAGCTAACTGTTAGAGTTTTTGGGGCGGCAGGTAGCGTATTGGTTAGAGCGTTGGGCCAGTAACCGAAACTTTGCTAGATGGAATCCCTGAGCTGCAAGGTAAAAATCTTTCGTTCTGCCCCAAGTCAGGTAACACACTGTTCCTAGGACATCATTGTAAATAAGATTTGTTCTTAACTGACTTGCCAGGTTAAATAAATCAAAAATGTAAAAGGAAATAGAATTTTAGCAACCAAGAAATGGCGGAGGGATTTCTACATCTTTAAAGGATTGTCTCAAAGACCCATTAAATGTAACAATAACTTGAATCTATAAAACCTCAAATAATTTGGAGTTTCTCATCAGTGTCCCTGAACACTCAACACTTTATCTATGGGGTCATCAGAGTGGCATGGATACTGCGTGTATGCGTGCGTGCGTAAGGAAGGGTTAAGCAAGTTGGTGTCTCTTGTTTGACATTCATCTAGCTAAGTTTCATAACCATCTCTCTGGCTACTGTCCCATTCGGTCTGTCTACACAGTCTGATTTGACCTGGGTCATTCTAGAATATTTGTAGTTTAATGTATTCGTATACTTTAATATTTGCATGTCATTTGTACACCCAATTCGGTAGTTTTTTGTACAATGTGGTTCAGATAATAAAAACATTATCTCTACCCTGGTCTCCTCTCTTACCCCCCCTCCCCCCCCTCACACACACACACACACACACACCTGCAGCTTGACTCTGTACGGCCCCATGGCAGCCTATGTCAACTCCCACGGTTACGTCCATGAGACCCTGACTGTCTACAAAGCCAGCAACCTCAACCTGGTCGGCAGGCCGTCTACGCTCCACAGCTGGTTTCCAGGGTAACCCCTCTCTATACATGCCTCACACACATACATTCCCTCGCTCTCACACATTTAGATGTACACTAACCCATTCCCCACACTATACAAACTCACCCACAGCCTTACACTCACAAATTATATTCTCAAGTGACAGACACACATACACACTGACAGATGTAAACATACATTACACTATTGAAATGTACTGTACTTTTAAGGCGTTCATAAGAAATTATTCATAATGATAATATAAGAAAATAATATAAGAAATGATCAACACCTGTCACGTTACCCAGGTTGTGTGATCTTGGACACATTAATACCATATTTGGTCCGTTAATAATTTTATCTACAGGATCAGTGTCCCCCCCGTGGGATGGTTGAGCTTAATGTGTAGGCTAATGTGATTAGCACGAGGTTGTAAGTAACAAAAAAAATTCTCAGGACATAGACATATCTGATATGGGCAGAAAGCTTAAATTCTTGTTAATCTAACTGCACTGTCCAATTTACAGTAGCTATTACAGTGAAATAATAACATGCTATTGTTTGAGGAGAGTGCACTATTGAAAATGTATTAATAAACCAATTTGGGCTTGATACAACATTTTGAACGGATATGCAATTGTTTGTGGATCAGTCTAAAACTTTGCGCATACACTGCTGCCCTCTAGTGGCCAAAATCTAAATTGCGTCTGGGCTGGAATAATACATTTTGGCCTTTCTCTTGCATTTCAAAGATGATGGTTAAAAAAAAAAAATGTAAAACGTTTTTTTCTTTGTATTATCTTTTACCAGATCTCATGTGTTATATTCTCCTACATTAATTTCTAATTTCCACAAACTTCAAAGTGTTTCCTTTGAAATGGTATCAAGAATATGCATATCCTTGCTTCAGGTCCTGAGCTACAGGCAGTTAGATTTGGGTATGTCATTTTAGGCAAAAATTGAGAAAAAGAGTCCAATCCTTAAGAGATTGCCAAAGACTTGAAAGCAAAAGTCTCAGCGTTTTTGGTATACTGTCATTTTTTGCATCGTTTGTCATTTTCTGCATCATGTCGTCAATGTTTGTTTTTGTTTATTTTTTTAAATTATTATACATTTTTTAAATATTTTTTTTATTTAACCATTTAACTAGGCAAGTCAGTTAAGAACAAATTCGTATTTACAATGACGTTCTACACCGGCCAAACGCGGACAACGCTGGGTCAATTGTGCGCTGCCGGTTGATACAGCCTGGAATCGAACCAGGGTGTCTGTAGTGACGCCTCAAGCACTTCCGACCGCTGCGCCGTATCGGGAGCCCAATATGAGGTGCCTTGTATTCATTGAGCTTTATTTGTATTTTTTTTTTACATTCTCTCTGTGAAGATATACACATACACCAGGTGTGTGTGTGCGCGTGTATGCGTAACATCAGGCTTGCTTGACTGTATTGACATAGAGCCTGAACTATTTGGAGAGCTGTGGAGATCTCCCCTGGGTTCTCAGTGATTCTGTTATGTTACGTAAGGAATCTTCAACCAAAGCCACTCGTCAGTCCTCAGCACTCCTGTGTTAGCCTGTAATAATGACAGCAATAACTTCCTCCACTTATCCTCCCCATCGGCTGGCACTGGTCAAGATTAGTCTTATTCAAGTCCTCTGTGGGGAGCTATGGAGGAGGAAGAAACCTCTCTGCCACACTGCTCTTCTGGTGAAGCGTGCTATTACAGCCTGTTGTTCTGAGAAGACATGTTGTGGAGAGAGCAACAGACACACAACATGACAGATTTAGGCTG
This sequence comes from Salmo trutta, assembly GCF_901001165.1. Lineage (NCBI taxonomy): Eukaryota > Metazoa > Chordata > Actinopteri > Salmoniformes > Salmonidae > Salmo > Salmo trutta. The sequence goes on along the minus strand of NC_042972.1, from coordinate 32,595,522 downwards.
TTTATTGGTGTCTTTCATCTGTTAATTGCATGTGCTTCTGTGTGATAATTGTTATTCAAATGGTAGGTTGTTGTCAGGAAGAGAACCCTGAGAAAAGTCTTAATTGAACAGGTGTCAGATGGGAGAGAAAAGATGAGAGTGGTGTGATTTGTCTGTGTGCCTTCCTTCCTTTGCCTGGCCTGCCACCATTCCTACGTGACAGCCAGTAAGGGCTTTAGTCTGAGGAGAAAATGGAGAGGCGATGAGAGAGGGAATTGTAATTGAATAGACACAGTCTGTGTTCTTTCTCTATGTAATATCTGTGCATGAGAGCATCAGAAAGCCCCAGGCCTCTATTAGCAATGCTGTCTGGTATGCCATATACTGTGTGATGAGGGGAATTGGAAGACTAGGGTATTCGTTTCTGTGTCAGATGCCTTATGTCAACAATAAGAAGTGAGGCATGCTGCACAAATCCCTAAGGACTGATGGAATTTATTTCTGCCTCTCTCTCTCGCTCCTCCCCCCTCCCTCAGGTATGCCTGGACGATCGCTCAGTGTCAGATCTGTGGCTCCCACATGGGCTGGAAGTTCACGTCCACCAAGACGGACTTGTCCCCTCCTCGTTTCTGGGGCCTGACCCGCTCAGCGATGCTGCCCCGCATCCCCCAGACAGGTGGCCAGGAGGGGGACGAGGGCTCCCGCCTGCTCTGCCTGTGACAACATGAGGACCTCCCCGCCACCCATGTCGTCAACACACCCTGTCCACTGGCGAGGGCCTCTCCTTAGTACTCGGTGTCCCACCCAATCTCCGACAGCCATGGCAGCAAATCCCTCATATATGGTCATTCTGCCTTTGAATGGCACTTTCTAACACACACACACACACACACACACACACACACACACACACACACACAGAGAGAGAGAGAGGATGGAGAGGTGTTTTGTTCCTGAGTGCAGTGACACTGGAGGTGGAATGCGTTGCATATTGACAGCAACACGGGCAAACATTCCCCATAGCATGCTACTCTGGACTTGTCTGTACTGCTGTCTCTATCTAGCTCCTATACTATCTGTCACAGACACGGCACGCACTAGTGCATTGCCATACTATCCACCTGCTCTAAAACATAGGTGTGACTTTGCATGCAGTATCCAGCTAGGTGTGTATAGGGCTATAGACGCCCATCAAGAGGACGTTTGGTCCACATAATCTCTAAACAAACCAATCAATAGAAAGCCACTTGGGATTCAGGTCACCGTTAGTTGTTGATGTGTTTCTCAGAGAACCTAATTTCAGCTGGATCGGTTCATGGAGAGATAGACCATGTAAAATCCAGGATTAGAGGGTGTTTGTATATGTGAAAGTATGCTGCTTTTACAAGGATGTATCATGCCTTTGTTTCATGTGCGAGATGTTTTGATCAATCGGTCAAGTGTAAAACAGCTTATATTTTCACATGAAAGGAATGCATAGAATGGAGGAATCTGAACAAGTAGAATAGGGGAGCAATTGCTTTATTTTGCCATGAATTTTGACATGTTTGCAAATATATTCATCATTTGGTTTTCTCATAATTTCACATTGTCTAAAAACATATATGTAGTATACATGTAGAGATACTCGTTTCTATTTTGTAACTGATGGAGGCCCATTTAACTGCAAGACACTGTGCCGCTGAAGTACCTCTGGTCAGTGAAGACTAGAGTTGGATTGGTGCCGGATGTAGACTTGAGGAAAGCAGGGCACAAAGCAGTGGAGCCAGAGAATCTGTCAGTCACCATGGTTCTATGTGTGATGTTGATGGCTGGATGGAGTGCCTATGGTCCAAATCAATGTCTTGTTTGTTTGTTATGTCAGTGAGCCACACAATTAAATGGGACATTGTATAAATGAAACTGTCTTCGTTAAAAATGGCAACATCATAACGCAAGTTACCTGAATAACTATATTTTAGTTTATATCCATATATTTCCTTTAAGTTAAGAATTGTATTCCTTGTCGATGTACAAAGTTATTTTGGCTCATGTTTGTAAAAAATGGTATCTTAAAACTTCATTGGGATAGGGGGCAGTATTTTCACGTCCGGATGAAAAGCGTGCCCAAAGTAAACTGCCTTTTTCCCAGGCCCAGAAGCTAGGATATGGATATAATTGGTAGATTTAGATAGAAAACACTCTAAAGTTTCTAAAACTGTTAAAATTATGTCTGTGAGTATAACAGAACTGATATGGCAGGCGAAACCCCGAGGACAAACCATCCCCCCCCAAAAAAATTCTGTTTACCACTGTTTTCAAAGGCCAGAACTTTAATTATAAGCCCAAGTCCTCCCAAATTGCAGTTCCTAGGGCTTCCACTAGATGTCAACAGTCTTTAAAAAGAGTTTCAGGCTGGTTTTTAGAAAAATGACCTGGAAATGTTTGTTTTTCTAGGTGGCTCCCATTTTGGCTTTAGTGTTTCCAAGCGTGTGGAAGAAAGCACGTCCTTTGTTGTTTATCTCCGGAAAAGACAATAACATTTCTCCGTCTTAAATTTCATCGTTTATTTGCGTATTAGGATACCTAAGGAATGATTTTAAACGTTGTTTGACTTGTTTGGAAAAGTTTATTAGTAACGTTTAGGATTAATTTTGTATGCATTTTGACGGAGGGAAACTGAGTGGATTATTGACTGATGCGCGCCAGCTAAACTGAGTTTTTATGGATATAAAAAAGAACATTATCGAACAAAAGGACCATTTGTGATGTAAATAGGACCTATTGGAGTGCCAACAGAAGAAGATCATCAAAGTTAAGGCATTTTTTATAGCGCTATTTCTGACTTTCGTGTCGCCACCTGCCTGGTTGAAAATGATTGTTATGCATTTGTGTGCTGGGCGCTGTCCTCAGATAATTGCATGGTATGCTTTTGCCGTAAAGCCTTTTTGAAATCTGACACCTTGGCTGGATTAACAAGAAGTTAAGCTTTATTTTGACATATTGCATGTGTAGTTTGAATTTGGACGCTAGCGTCCCACTTATCCTAGAGAAGTTTTAAGTAACCAGTCAGTTATGGAATTTCTGGTCTGATATACAGTTGAAGTCGGAAGTTTACATACACTTAGGCTGGAGTCATTAAAACTTGTTGTTCAATCACTCCACAAATTTCTTGTTAACAAACTATATTTTTGGCAAGTTGGTTAGGACATCTACTTTGTGCATGACACAAGTAATTTTTTCAACAATTGTTTAAAAACAGATTATTTCACTTATAATTCACTGTATCACAATTCCAGTGGGTCAGAAATCTACATACACTAAGTTGACTGTGCCTTTAAACAGCTTGGAAAATTCCAGAAAATGATGGCATGGCTTTAGAAGCTTCTTATAGGCTAATTGACATCATTTGAGTCAATTGGAGGTATACCTGTGGATGTATTTCAAGGCCTACCTCCAAACTCAGTTCCTCTTTGCTTGACATTGGAAAATCAAAAGAAATCAGCAAAGACCTCAGAAAAATAATTGTAGACCTCCACAAGTCTGGTTCATCAGTTTCCAAACGCCTGAAGATACCACATTCATCTGTACAAACAATAGTACGCAAGTATAAACACCATGGGACCACGCAGCCATCATACCGCTCAGGAAGGAGACGCGTTCTGTCTCCTAGAGATGAACGTACTTTGGTGTGAAAAGTATAAATCAATCCCAGAACAACAGCAAAGGACCTTGTGAAAATGCTGGAGGAAACAGGTACAAAAGTATCTATATCCACAGTGAAACGAGTCCTATATCGACATAACCTGCAAGGCTGCTCAGTAAGGAAGAAGCCACCGCTCCAAAACCGCTATAAAAAGCCAGACTACAGTTTGCAACTGCACATGGGGACAAAAATCGTACTTTTTGGAGAAATTTCCTCTGGTCTGATGAAGCAAAAATAGAACTGCTTGGCCATAATGACCATCGTTATGTTTGGAGGAAAAAGGGGGAGGCTTGCAAGCCGAAGAACACCATCCCAACTGTGAAGCACGGGGGTGGCAGCATCATGTTGTGGGGGTTCTTTGCTCCAAGAAGGACTGGTGCACTTCACAAAATAGATGGCATCATGAGGGAGGAAAATTATGTGGATATATTAAAGCAACATCTCAAGACATCAGTCAGGAAGTTCAATCTTGGTCGCAAATGGGTCTTCCAAATGGACAATGACCCCAAGCATACTTCCAAAGTTGTGGCAAAATGGCTTAAGGACAACAAAGTCAAGGTATTGGAGTGGCCATTACAAAGCCCTGACCTCAATCCTATAGAACATTTGTGGGCAGAACTGAAAAAGCGTGTGAGCAAGGAGGCCTGCAAACCTGACACAGTTAAACCAGCTCTGTCAGGAGGAATGGCCCAAAATTCTCTCAACTTATTATGGGAAGCTTGTGGAAGAATACCTGAAATGTTTGACCCAAGTTAAATAATTTAATAGCAATGCTACCAAATACTAATTGAGTGTATGTAAACTTCTGACCCAGTGGGAATGTGATGAAATAAATAAAAGCTGAAATAAATCATTCTGTCTACTATTTTTCTTACATTTCACATTCTTAAAATAAAGTGGTGATCCTAACTGACCTAAGACAGGGAATTTCTTCTCTGATTAAATGTCAGGAATTGTGAAAAACTGAGTTTAAATGTATTTGGCTATGCTGTATGTACACTTCCCACCTCGACTGTGTCAGTGATGTAGAACCTCAACACTCTTGCCTCTCCCATAGCCATGTATTTCCATTTTATAACCATGTAAAACAGGATTGATTTGTTCAGTTCAATTATCACAATTGAGCAAAGTAATTCTGCACAATAAGAAATGTTCTACAATACGACTGAGATTGTATTTTTTCAGGATTGTTATTATTATTTTTTATTTGTTTGGTATACCAGTTGGTAACACTTCAGATGAGACAATGCCATTGAAGAAGAACCTTGGATTAGTGGAAATAGAAAACAAGTAGAAAAGGAGCCCCAGGTGGCTTGGTATGAAAAAGGTTTAGAAACTGATCTATTGTGTAAAATCAGAGCGTAGTACCGTACTCCAGTCAGCACTAGGCGTACAGAGGCCCATTATCAACAACCATCACTCCTGTGTTCCAATGGCACGTTGTGTTAGCAAATCCAAGTTTATCATTTTTAAAGGCTAATTGATCATTAGAAAACCCTTTTGCAATTATGTTAGCACAGCTGAAAACTGTTGTTCTGATTAAAGAATCAATAAAACTGGCCTTCTTTAGACTAGTTGAGTATCTAGAGCATCAGCATTTGTGGGTTCGATTACAGGCTCAAAATGTCCAGAAAGAATGAACTTTCTTCTGAAAGTCATCAGTCTATTCTTGTTCTGAGAAATGAAGGCTTTTCCATGGGAGAAATGGAACCAGAATAGAAAGAGAAGTGGGATGCCCCAGTGCACAACTGAGCAAGAGGACAAGTACATTAGAGTGTCTAGTTTGAGAAACAGACGCCTCACAAGTCTTCAACTGGCAACTTCATTAAATAGCACCCGCAAAACACCAGTCTCAACGTCAACAGTGAAGAGGTGACTCCGGGATGCTGGCCTTCTAGGCAGAGTTGCAGAGAAAAAGCCATATCTCAGACCAGCCAATAAAAGATTAAGATGGGCAAAAGAACACACACTGGACAGAGGAAGATTGGAAAAAAGTTTTATGGACAGACAAATCTAAGTTTGAGGTGTTCAGATCACAAAGAAGAACATTCGTGAGACACAGAAACAATGAAAAAATGCTGGAGGAGTGCTTAACGCCATCTGTCAAGCATGGTGGAGTCAATGTGATGGTCTGGGGGTGCTTTGGTGGTGGTAAAGTGGGAAATTTGTACAGGGTAAAAGGGATCTTGAAGAAGGAAGGCTATCACTCCATTTTGCAACACCATGCCATACCCTGTGGACGGCGCTTAATTGGAGCCAATTTCCTCCTACAACAGGACAGTGACCCAAAGCACAGCTCCAAACTATGCTTCTTCCCTAACTATTTAGGGAAGAAGCAGTCAGCTGGTATTCTGTCTATAATGGAGTGGCCAGCACAGTCACCACATCTCAATCCTATTGAGCTGTTGTGGGAGCAGCTTGACCGTATGGTACGTAAGAAGTGCCCATCAATCCAACTTGTGCGAGGTGCTTCAGGAAGCATGTGGTGAAATCTCTTCAGATTACCTCAACAAATTGACAACTAGAATGCCAAAGGTCTGCGGGGCTGTAATTGCTGCAAATGGAGGATTCTTTGACTAAAGAACACAATTATTATTTCAATTAAAAATCATTATTTATATAACCTTGTCAACGTCTTGACTATATTTCCTATTCATTTTGCAACTCATTTCATGTATGATTTCATGGAAACAAGGACATTTCTAAGTGACCCCAAACATTTGAACGGTAGTGTACATCAGTGTGTCCTGCTGTTCCGTTGGCGGTAACATCTGTGACGTTTAGCTACAAACACGTCTTGACATGTCTATATGCCTCAATGCGTACTGTATGTGTGGGTGCGTGTGGTGTGGTGTGTATCTACAGGTATTAATAAATTACTGTCCTTTTGTATTGGTTTGTGTCCTCAGTGGCAGCCCCTGGTGACAGATTGCTTAAGGTCAATACAGTGTAAGGGACAATAACCATCACCATGGGGGATGACTAATAGGACCATGTCTCACAGGGCTGGTGAACACATGATTGGTCTTCAATTTTTATTCAGCAGCCATATTACCCTGCATCCCAGTGCTGGCTTGCCTCTGAAGTTATGCTGGGTTGGGCTAGATGGGAGACCAGATGCTGCAAGAAGTGGTGTTGGAGGGCCGATAGGAGGCAAACTGTTTTTTATCCTCTTAATCAGGGACTAATTCAGACCTGGGACACCAGGTGAATGCAATTAATTACCAGGTAGAAACAAAAAAACTGAAGTGTTTCGGCTCTCCAGGACCGAAATTGGGCAGCCCTGTGTGTAGTCTGATACACTAATGCCCCTGCTTTCAGTGTTCTGCTGTAGCTCAAATGAAAATAAGGAGCATACTTGTTTGTTATTTGGCATATGTGGAGGTGCACATGTTCCTGCAGTCCATCTCAGCAGAATCAGCAGGACTTTTAGAAGCTAGTAGACACTCTTCTCACTTCACTGTTGTAACCAACTAAGGAACACCAGGCACTCCTCAGACAGAAACAACAGCTATAGATGCAGCATGTATGAAAAAACTTTAGACAGAATGGGGTAAAAGTGAAAAAGAGTGACAATGGAAATGTGGGAAGAAAAGGGATGGCAGGAATCCACTCTGTACCAAGTATCCATACGTCATTTCCAATAATTGGTGAGCATGTGAGTGGACTTAACGTGTGTGTCTGCACTGTGTGTGTTGTAGGCATACAGGTACACGTGCAACGCGGTGTGCTGGCTTGGTCAGTGCTTTCCTGGTAGCCTCCTGTAGCTCTCATATGCTGGCCCAGCGAGGGGCTAACCAGAGAGAGTGGATACTGGGCGTGTGACTGGCCTCTGGGAGACGTATTTAAAGTTTAAAAAAATTCTGCACTTTACTATTTATATTTTTGACAACTTTTTACTTCACCTACGTTCCTAAAGAAATACTGTACCTTTTACCTCATTATGTCTGAGTGTTGGAGTGTGTGTGGCATCTGGTTTGCTTACTATAAGGAATTTGAAATGATTTATACTTTTGATACTTAAGTATATTTTAGCAATTACATTTACTTTTGATACTTAAGTATATTTAAAACCAAATACTTTTTACTTTTACTCAAGTAGTATTTGAAAGGGATTTTACTTGAGTGATTTTCTATTAAGGTATCTTTACTTTTACTTAAATATGACAATTGGGCACTTTTTCCACCACTGTCTGCTACTGTAACAGCTCCAGTGCCTGGCTTGTGTCTCTTTAGTTGTGATTCTGGTCTGCATCGCTTTTATCTTGTTCGGTTCTATCTTAACACTTAGCCAACTACTCTCATTTTATTCCATTGGCATGGCCATAATGAATGTAATCTAAGATACACTACATGACCAAAATGATGTGGACACCTGCTCGTTGAACATCATTCCAAAATCATGGGTATTAATATAGAGTTGGTCCCCCTTTGCTGCTATAACAGCCTCCACTCTTCTGGGAAGGCTTTCCACTAGATGTTGGATTATTGCTGCGGGGACTTGCTTCCATTCAGCCACAAGAGCAGTAGTGAGGTCGGGCACTGATGTTGGGTGATTAAACCTGGCTTGCAGTCAGCATTCCAATTCATCCCAAAGGTGTTCGATGGGGTTGAGGTCAGGTCTCTGTGCAGGCCAGTCAAGTTCTTCCACACCGATCTCGACAAACCATTTCTGTATGGACCTCACTTTGCGCACAGGGGCATTGTCATGCTGAAACAGGAAAGGGCCTTCCCCAAACTGTTGCCACAAAGTTGGAAGCACAGAATTGTCTAGAATGTCATTGTATGCTGTAGCATTAAGATTTCCCTTCACTGGAACTATGGTTCGCTTTCCCTTCACTGGAATAAAGATTTCCCTTCACTGGAACTATGGTTCGATTTCCCTTCACTGGAATAAAGATTTCCCTTCACTGGAATAATGGTTCGGGCTAGGCCGGAACTTCGGCCTAGCCCGAACCATTATTCCTCCTCCACCAAACTTTACAGTTGGCACTATGCATTCGGGCAGGTAGCGTTCTCCTGGCATCCACCAAACCCAGATTTGTCTGTCGGACTGCCAGATGGTGAAACGTGATTCATCTCTCCAGAGAACGCGTTTCCAGAGTCCAATGGGGGAGGGCTTTACACCTCTCCAGCCGACGCTTGGCATTGCGCATGGTGATCTTAGGCTTGTGTGTAACTGCTCAACCATGTAAACCCATTTCATGAAGCTCCCGACTAACAGTTGTTGTGCTGACGTTGCTTCCTGGGGCAGTTTGGAATTTGGTAGTGAGTGTTGCAACCGAAGATAGACAATGATTTTTACGAGCTTCAGGACTCAGCGGTCCAGTTCTGTGACATTGTGTGGCCTACCACTTCGCAGCTGAGCCGTTGTTGCTCCTAGACATTTCCACTTCACAATAACAGCACTTAGAGTTGACCGGTGGCAGCTCTTACGGGCAGAAATCTGACGAACTGACTTGTTGGAAAGGTGGCATCCTATGACGGTGCCACGTTGAAAGTCACTGAGCTCTTCAGTAAGACCATTCTACTGTTTGTCTATGGAGATTGCAAGGCGGTGTGCTCAATTTTATAGACCTGTCAGCAACGGGTATGGCTGAAATAGCCAAATGGACTAATTTGAAGGGGTTTCCACATACTTTGTACATATAGTGTATATCTCTCCATTTGTTACTCATTCCTTCTCCCCCACCTCTCTTTTTTAACATTAATTTTATCAGGGAGTCATACTGAGACCAAGGTCTCTTTTAAAGATGAGCCCTGAATTACATAAATGACAGAAAATACACACATCAATATAAATACAAAATGCAAGCAGAAAGAAAAACACGGTCATAAAAAACAAACACATGAATCAGTAATAAAGTCCTTAATCAGCTTTCTGAATTGTCCTTAGAGGCACCAGAACATCATATTTAAGAACATTTTGAAGATTGTTCCACAAATAAGGTGTAAGAAAACTAAAAGCTGATTTACCTAACTCATTAGTGACCAATGGAATTTCCGGAGTTAGCCATCCCTGAGACTGGGTGTGTTAACTCGTATGTTTAAAGTTTAGTAAAGATGTTAGGTACAGTGGGACATTTTGTTAATGGGCTTTATAAATGAAAACATAGCAATGT